>NW_023010091.1:24610-53626 GCF_902201215.1 Prunus dulcis
AAAATGATTGGTTTATGCCAAAAGGCATATATTGAGAAAGTGCTTAAAAGGTTTAACATGGGAAATTGTACAGGATGCGATGTTCCTTTCTCAAAAGGGGATAAATTGAGCAGTGAACAATCTCCTAAAACTGAGCAAGAGAGACAGGAGATGAAGGACAAACCTTATGCATCATTGGTAGGAAGCCTGATGTATGCACAAGTCTGCACTAGGCCAGACTTAGCATTCTGCATAAGTGTTCTTGGCAGATTTCAGTCTAATCCAGGTCAAGCACATTGGATTGCAGGAAAGAAAGTATTAAGGTATTTGCAAAGAACTAAAGAGTACAAATTGGTCTATAGAAAGGTTGAAAATTTGCAGCTGGAAGGATATGCAGATGCAGTCTTTGCAGGATGCCAGGATACTAAGAAATGCACATCAGGAGTTGTTTTTCTATTTGCAGGGGCTGCAGTGGCATGGAAGAGCATGAAACAGCAGTATGTTTCAACCTCCACCATGCAAGCAGAGTTCTTGGCAGTTTATGAAGCCACTTCAATGGCAGTGTGGCTTAAAAATTTCATGTCCATGCTGAAAATTGTGGATTCAATACAGAGACCGATTCAGTTATGGAATGACAATACTGCAGCAGTGTATTTTGCACAAGGAAATAAGAGATCAAGTGGAATGAGGCATTTGCATTTAAAGTTCTTATCTGCGAAGGAAAAGATCAGAGATGGAGAGACTGCTCTAAGTCACATTGGCACAGATTTTATGATTGCAGACCCCTTGAATAAAGGGCTGCCTAATCATGTTTTTCACAGNCATGTGGCAAGCATGGGATTGCAATTCAGTTTTGATACCTAAAGTCAGTGGGAGTCAGTGGGAGCTAGAGTTCTTGCAGTCATGTTTTATTTTGATTTTGTTAACTAGTTCTATCTAGTCAGATTCTGTTTAAAGTAGACTTATTTGAATTGTTTTTATATAATGTTTTGCATTTACTGCTTCTGGATGACAAATAGAATAAAGGCCAAACTGTGATCATGCTAGCATTATGTTTTGCAGTTTGAATCTATGAATGAGTCATTAAAGGAGACCTTGGTAGTCTTAAAGGGTGAGCAAAGAACTGTTTTGTTTTATTACACTTACAGTAAAACAAAAGGGTTCTCATTTTCAATCTAGTTGGATGCCTTATGTGTTTTGCAGGTTCATATATGTGATTATAAAAGTCTTGGATGTTATATATCCAGTGTACTTCGATAGTCCTCTATGAATTTTCAAAATGACAGTGGCTTGATAAAGGAACAAGAGAATTTTGAGTTCCACATGGCCATCAAGTGATGAGCAATAAGTCTGAATTGATTATTAGATCAAGTGGGAGAATGTAAGAAGGTTTATTGCCTTAAACCTACTGAAGTGATCTTCTAATCTATAAAGGATTGAAAGACTTATTGTTTATCAGGAACTCAAACCTATCTCGATTAGGTAGCCTTTAACTCAGTGTTTAATAAGGATAATGAAGGCTTAAAGGTTCCTAGTTCTACAAGGATTGGAATAGATTAGTTCTATCGCATGAAGGATATCTCTAAGTGTTTCCTGATGGGCAGGACACTTAGAGAGATGCATATATATAGAAGGCTCCCTCCTAGATCCGAAATACACAACACAGCTAAACAGAAATTCACCCATCAGAGTTATAGCTATAAGGATCGGATTCTCAGGAGAAGAACTTCTATACCTTGCGCTGCAAATCTGTTCCAGCATCATCCAATCTGCACCAGCACCATGTCAGACTCAGGTTAGTGTTAAACATGTTATGGCTTTGAAGAACTTACAGTTACACCATTCCAAAGGGTTCTAGGGTTCTTGTTAATGCATGGGCTATTCATAGGGACCCTTCTAACTGGGAAGACCCATTGGATTTTGATCCAGACAGGTTCTTGCATGGCAAATGGGACTATAGTGGACGTGACTTCAACTATTTACCATTTGGGTCAGGCAGAAGAATATGTGTTGGGACAGGAATGGCTGAGAGGATGGTGGTATATACACTTGCTACACTCTTGCATTCCTTTGACTGGAAATTGCCACAGGGGGAGGAGCTGGATCTTTCAGAGAAGTTTGGGATTGTGATGAAGAAGAAGATACCTCTGATTCTCATCCCAACTCCAAGGCTATCGGATCCAGCACTCTATGAGTAGCCTACAATACTTCTAGATGTTAATGCTTTTGATGATTGAAGTTGTAGTTACACTATGCCAAAAAAGGCCTTTAGCAACGGATAAAATCTGTTGCCTATTACCCATAAATACCGTGGTATTCAAGCTTGTTGCCTATTACTATGTAATAGGCAACAGATATTATCCGTGGCCTTTTTATACTTACAACATCGGATATTTGGTAAATTTCGATGCGTGCATTATTTCCGTGTGCCAAAAAAAGGTTGACCTCTGATGTCTAAACCTAAAACAACATCAGTGGTTTCAAAAGGGAGGAGGCTAAAGAGGTATTACAGCATAAGTGGTATCTCCTATATTGATGCGTATTATCAATTACAACATCGCAGAAACAAATAGTGCTGTTGCGAATTATGTTATACGTCATCGCTTTTTCTATTTTGCCGACATGAAAAGCCTCCAATAGCGATGGTGGTTATATAAATGCTGATGCTACTTCTAATTTTAGGCATTAGTGATCATTGATATATGGTGGTTGTTTTTATCTTTCAACTCCACTTATTTCTGGAAAACTAAAGTTGTTATAAAAATAGGCATCACTTATGTAAGGAAAGTGTAGGCATTTTGCATGTTTCATGTCACACTTTATTTGGTTATTGTCTTAGAATATCAAAAATGCATCATTTCCAAATCATATTGTGCTGCCATTGCTCATAAAAAAACATGTATATAAACAGTAATTTAATATATCCATACTTGTCTATATATATAAGCAAAACACTTGAATGATCCGTACTTGTCACACCTAAATCACAATTTTTCCAGCCCCACACCACAAATTATCCATACTTGTCCATATATAAGCAAAATATTAGCTAGAAAGACATGTAAAATGAAGGAGGAATGTTTAATTCAATCAAAAATCCATTATAGGACATGAGTTGCCAATTCTTCTTGCACCTCATCCAATTCCATTTGGGTGTACGTGCCCTTCCGTCTATCTCTATTTGGACGGACATGAGTCTCTGAAATAAGGAAACCAATTTCAGTTTACCACATAAAGAACAATGCTCAATAAATTGAAAGAGAACCTTAAATTTGCAACTTCCAAGAAACTACCCAAACTGATAAATTATCTATCTTAGATAAAAGAACAATCAAAACATAAATTGACAAATTATGCTTATAAAGTAGCAATATACAAGCTGGATTGTTGTTCTACCAAACTTGCACCAGCAGAGGCTATATATAATAATGTATGCAATTGCTTTTGTATTCATACTGAGGAGCTAAAATGCAAAAGTCAAAGAAAAACTGATTGAAGCTTTAGAAAAGAGAAGGGAAAAAAAAAGGGTTTCTTAGATCTAGGTCCAAAATGATTAGTTGTCATTGGGTTTAGTCCTCACGTTTTTGGTTTTATATGTAGGTCCTTTGACATTTATTACTTTTTTGTTGTGTCGATTTTACCCTTTGAGATAAATAAGGAAAACACTTTGAAAATCTAAATTTAATGCATTATTTCCTTGTAATTGAATTCCATAATTTAAATTTTGAATTTTTTCCTTGATAGTATTCCTAATCAATAAAAAGTAAAACCCACATATTATACTAATCAATCAGACAAGCACCCACATTAAATTATGTGTTTGACATACAGGTAAATAGTGTTATTATTAGCAATGAAAAATACTTGGTGATAAATCATGTCACCTATAAGTTAGGAACATAAATTAGAAGATTGCCTATAAGTCAGATATAGAAATAGACAAAATAAAATTGTATATTACCTATAAAAAAAAGGTACATAAATACTATTACACATTGTCGAAAATATGAAACAACATATATATTGTAACACCCTGACTCCAAATAGGGTGTTATACCTAGGGTAGGAGTCTTGAGCTATGATGTTGAGATTTTCCGGCGAAGCTTTATCGCTTTGGACACCCACGAGCTGCAGGAACGTGTGGCGGCTTGTGGGCATTGTAGCAGAGGGGCATTTTTGTCCCGATGCGATCCCCTTGATGTCACGAGCGCGTAGGTGTGCTCGGATTCCAATTTGGTTGACGTTTGAACCCCGAATGAATTTCACATATTAGGAGTTATCCGGGTTCGATATGTTCGGACCGTTGGATCAACTCCATTAAAATATATGTTAATCTAGACACTTCTAGGATCGTGTAGGAATTCGTGGGTTGTGAATCGGAGCCCCGAATGTTCCGATTCAATAACTTAAATTTTACGTTTTACGATAACCGTCCGATCGTGTGATCGTAAACGATCTAACTGTCCGTTTCCAAACTTGCGAGACGGGTATCTTAGACCTTGTGAAACCTTAAGGAGCTTTTGGATTGTGAAACGGAGGTCTTGGGTCCCGTAGGCCCGGTTGACCCGTATTGGAAAGTTTGACCGCCGGTTGACCGAGTGTCTCCTGAAGCTATTCCATTGTCCGAATTGGGTAGTTGGACTTTAGAACGTCTCATTCCTAGTACACTTACTAGAAACCTGGGAAATTAGGTTATTTAATTCAAAGTTCTCGTTGGAAACGCTTCGTATCTCGTACACGTATTCTGAAATAGGTACTTCGACTACGCATACACAGCAGGCGGAACCCTCTCAGGGTCAAGCAGTGTGGGACTATCTGTGAGTGGACATTTGTTTTCAAATCTTATACATGATTTTATGATGGGAAATATTATGCATGATGTTTTAAATGGTATATTGGATACATTAATTATTCAATTGTTGAACGTGATTATTTTTATGATGCATTGGAAATGTATTTTTGGGTTTGGCATATTTGAGTATCTTGAGTATGTATATATGGATTTTGAGAATTTCTATATATGTTTGGCTATGTGTGGGGTACTTGGGTTGCTGAGATGAGATTGTGGAAAGTGATGAGTATAGAATGTCAGTTCGGAGTGCTATAAGCACTACCCTATGTACCTCCCCAGATTTCGAACTTGGATACGGAAACTTGAGATACTTGCAATTGTCGGAACCCAAGGCATCCTTGATGGGATGTTGCTGTAGACCCTTGATTGGGTAGTCTGCGCGCGTAGGACTGGTCACAGACGTACGGGTTTTGAGGCTATTGATGGTACGTGCTGGCTGAGAGTTGGTCCCTCAGTTGGACGGCTCGTTCCCTAATCACATGGTGAATTGAGGAATTTGTTTACTGGGACTCTGCCATAGTGACTAGTCAAACAATCCCAATTTTGGATTGTTTCCCCGGTACAACTAGATGTGGTTATATTATATTATATATATATATATATATCTTATATTATATAATTATATATAGCTATTCATTCATTCTTGTTTCTCGGTGAGGATACTTCCTTGCCGGTCGTGCTAATAGGTACGCTTTCGAGAGTTTAGTTGTGGGATTGTAAGATTTGGATGGTGGGTTTGTAAAGTTTTCTTTATGAATTTCGGACTTGGCATCCGATATTTGATTTTGATTTGATATATATATATATATATATGCTTGATTATGATGGTTTTGGGATGCATTTGGATTTCTTGCATGGTTTTCTAAACGGTAGGGTTATATTACGTTGGTTTACATTGAACTGAATTTTTATTTTTGTCCACTCACAATTTTCAGTTTTGCGCCCCCCAGCCAGTAGTTGACTGAGCTCCGCAGCAGAGCCGGATCGTGTGCTTCCGAGCCTTGAGCCTTCGTATGACTCTTTCTTCATGTTATTTCCTTTTAACTCTGTTTTTTTTGTTGTAATTGAATTTCTTAGACATGCTCTGTTATCGCCCCCTGTTAGGGTTTGATTTGTGAAGCCGAAGGCCTTTGTTGTAAACTGTTTATTCGCTTGAAAACATGATGCTGGTTGGGATTATATTATGTATTTTTATGCAGGTTGAATTTTGTTGGGTTTGTTCAATTTACAGGGGAGACTCTGCCAAAATTTTTGGTAGAGAGTCTTGAGTTTTTAGTAAGTGGGCTCGACATCGGGGTGATGTTGGTAACAAAGATGGGGTCTGCTGCGGTTTTCGAGAAAATTTCAGGGCGGGTCCTATGATATATACCTATGCAATAGGCAATAGGCAATATGACAAATGATTATTAGCCGATTCAAATCATAAGGGGCAACATTGGAACGAAAAATGATTTTAAAAATAAAATAATAAAATATTACATGAAAAAATATTAAAAAGGAAAGTAATTCTATGTGGTACAAAAGTCAAAGGACTTGGATCAAAGTCACCAAATATGAGGATTAAACCCAACTCCTCAATAGGAATTTGGATCTATATCAACTTTTCTATAAAAAAAAAAGAAGATTATATTGAAGCTTACCACATTGCAATCAGTGAAGTTGTTTCTGTGTAGAACCAGATTATTATGTTTTTGAGAAGATATAGGAAAGATATGATAGTTATATGCTAAAGATCCATTTCCACATGTCATGTAAGTGCACGGTTGGTATATTAGGTTGAGTGCATTGAAAAGACGCTTGTTTATTGCTAAACCAGCCAGTAAATATATCCCTGAACCGAGGCTTGATAACATTTTCTAAGGTCTCCACTATTTTATTCTTGGATTCAAACTTTCTGACTTAAATGCTATCTAAAAAATTTGCACTACTTTTACAAACAGATTACCTCATTAATAGGACATTAGTAAAATAAAAGTAGTAAAGAAATACAAACCATATCTAAGAAACCTTGTTGATTCCATGCAAGATGATTTAAAGGTTCCTAAGTAAAACAGTTCACTATTTATTTAAGAGAAAAACAATCAAGCAATTCCAATGTACCACACCAATTGAGATATGCAGCTAAAAACTGATCAATGACAAGTAAGAATGTGTAATGTTCCCTACAAGAAACAAATGATGCACTAAAAAAATAAAGTTAGTTATCTAATAACAAGTAACTTTATCAGCATATGCAGAAAGAGTTTTGTTGTCCTACCACAGAAGATTGCCCTGAAATATTCTCAACAACGTAGGCGGTGGCTGATTGTTGGGAACAGATACTGTAGAATCATAAATTGCTGGAACAAATAAGCGCATCTGGCTTACTGATGAAACAAAACCCTGAAAGTATGAAAGAAGTATTACAATGTTAAAATAAAGGGGAAACACAAAACTGTGGAAATTATGTTGATGAGTCACATTATGAAATTATGGGAAAAAGGACATAATGGCAATGTACAAGGAACGTCTAGTTTAAAAAAATTCAAATAGGATACAGCAGACACCTATTTGACTTAAAAAGAAGGAAAAATGGTATGAAAAAAATTGTAAATAGACCATTACCTTTTTACGTGGAAGCAAGACATTCCTAGGAATAGGCACCCTCTTGAAGAGGCAAACTCTTGAGCTACCATTAGCTTTGCCTGCGTAAATCGCGTTCCTTCTACAAAGAGAGCCAACCAAAAAGGCATGAGGAAATCCTCTAGTTGTTGAACACCTGACTGTAGTGGGAAACACCATGAGTTATAAAATGACAAAGAAGAAGACTGTGTCAAACATATGCGGATAACCACATTTACAGATACCTTCAATGTAATTTCATCTTTAGTCCATCTTCTTTTCAAGAAGAAATATTCAGAAAACCACATTGACCAACCTATGCTTTTAATTAAACTACGGTTTATATCAAGCTAACAATTTGAACTTGATCAATAATTTAGATTAGCAACTTGACCGTCTAAGAGTATCTCCAAGGGAGATGTCAAATACCAAATATCAAATTTAAATTTGATGGCTGATGTGACATTTATACAGTTTTACACTCCACTCGAAATGTCAAATAAATAATTATTGTAATAGTCAAATCATTTAAGATAAAGAAGAAAAAAAAATAAAAAAGGAAAATAAAAAATGAAAGTAACAGCCAGTTGTCTTTAAAAAATAATAAAATATTCATTTCATATCTTACTTTTAAAATGTCAAAAGTAAAGGCTGAACCTCCAGCCTTCATTCCACATCAGCTTTGACAATTCGGTTGGAGTGATGTGCGATGTAATTTCTAGCCGTTAAATATTTATGTGGCATTTTTGACATATCGGTTGGAGATGCTCCAACATCGAGAACTAATTCAAATGTTATTTCCTCTCTCGAAAATTCATGTATAGCATTGGTAATGGAAAACCTCAAGGCCTATGAGCTTCTACACATACCAAAGAATTATGGATCCCGATGATAAATGAGCACATGTGATGCAACTGTGATTGAGCCAGGGTGTTGGGAAACATGAACCAACAACCATCAAGCTTCGTATACCCCGGAATTAGGCACAAAAGACAAGAAAAAAATACTCAAACTTGTTGATGCTAAGAATACTCAGATTATAAGAACAGAAGAGAACGCTCTCTTTGTGTTCAATTTCAATTCTCAACAACTGACTTGAGAAGTCTGAGCATAGTATTTAAAGACAATCTCTCATCCCCAATGGCAGATGTGTGCTTAGGCCTGCAAGGGCCTTGTCCCTTCCAAAATTACTTAGAATGCTAGAAAAACATAGAACAAAGAAACTGACTAACTAGCTAAATGCAAGGTCGAATTCAACAATGCCTCTTGCTAATTACTCAAGGTCTAGGACAGAATCCTAGCACCACACACGCACTCGAAATGAGGGGTTTTGTTGTTGAAATGAAAAGAAGAAAGTGAAATGAAAGTGCTCGAAAGTAAATACTGGCAGCAATCAACAAGTTGCGAAACAATGATTGAGAGGTGTTATAGCCTTGGAATCCACCACTAGTTTTCTTATCCAAGTTATGAATGCATGGAAATTGACTCTAGCTTCATCAACAATAGATTATCGTATACAAGCCAATGGTATCTAGGTGCAGGATGCATAATTCTCCTAAGGCATGTGATTATGCATGGTATCTATACAACACGTGATCTCTAATATGCAATATAAGCATGGTATGTACTTAGAATAAAGCATACAAGAGTCATTAAGCTCCTTGAAAATATGATAGTCACATAAGTTCTAGAACATAGTATCTGTCCTAGTCAACCTATGGTTATTAACCCCTTGAATGATTCTTAGGCCATTCATGTGTTGCTTGTAAAAGGAGAGTAGAATTGGTGAATCTAAACCCCTTCCCAACCTGTGCTAGATGCATAAAATCCTAGTTAGCTACTCTAAGAAAACATACATCAAGCACATAATAAACTTGAGATTAACAACTTGATAATAAAAGCAAGGAAATTCTCAGGACAGCTCCAAGCTCCCTTCTCTCTTTGTGGTGAATCTGAATGTGTGTATGAGAGTAATGGATGAAGTGAATGTGTGTGTCTGCTCTCTCTTGAATGAGTGTGCAGCTCTCTATTTATAGAGTGCAAATTCGTCCTCCCCTTTGGCTGGTGAAGCACACCTCTCTTAGCTGCTCCCAATTGCTCCAGCTGCCCATACATGCCAACTGCTCCAGCTGCCCATACTTGCCAACTGCTCTAGTTGCCAAATACATGCTTTGGTATGGTTCATTTATGGAAAGTTTGACTTTTTTTCATCCTTCTGAGTTACTGAGCTGATTTAACTCCCATGTGTGGCTGCCCATGTGTAGCACATGGCTCTAGGGATGTAGCCACATTAAATATGATGGCGGCCAACATGACATTTTTGTGAACTTGGTTCAGTCATTGACGTACTGAGGGCTCCATATGTATCCAATTGGGCTGAAATTTGGATATGTTATAATAGGCACCCACTGGAACAACTTCTATCAAGGATGTCTCCTCATCTGACTTGTGTAAGTTGCTGAAATGAGGCCTGCAAGATGACCTACGAAACTGGACTCACAAGGAGTGTGGCTCAAATTGGTTTTGTCTTTAAGCTCATATTCCTCTTGTGCCACTCAGCCCTTAACATGCATAAATTGTATCAAATGTCATCCCCTTGCTGTCTTAACCTACAAAACACACAAGCATAGGTAAGAGACTCAAAATAAAGAGAAGCTAAACAAAATTACTAAGCAAAGAAGGCATGCAAATGTGTGAAATTATGACCTTATCATTAATCTCTCATCCCCAATGATGAATGTGTGCTTAGGTCTGCAAGGGCCTTGCCCCTCCCAAAATTCTAAAATACTATATATATTGGGCTTTGCATTGGACAACTTAGGATAAAAGGTTATTTCCTTAGCAAAATGGCTAAGTGGCCCCTCACAATAAAGAGAATAAGGAATTTTACGTTTCCCCCTCCAACTAAAAGGTTATTTCCTTAGCAAAATGGCTAAGTTACTCATGGATCCCACCAACATAATTAATAAAAAAATTTAAAAGAAACAGCCAATCAAATCTTTCTTTCACAAGTATATTTAAGAAAATAGGAAATCAAAGATAACCTATAAATAGTCCGATCCTAAATCAATTTTTAGGATGCCGAGAAAAGTCTGCGTGCTCAAGATGCTCAGCAAGACGACTCTAGACTTGGTGTACGAACTTTGACGAAAGCAAGTCCAGGAAATTGTCGGGTACTTTTACAGTCGGGTGGGGTCGCCTGTCAATGTCGGCTAGCAGATGTTCTTAAATGTGATGAATGTTATCATGAACATGTTGTGGGGTGGGACGGTGAAGGGCGACGAGAGGGCGGGGCTTGGGGCTGAGTTCCGAGAGGTGGTGTCGGAGATAACGGAGCTTCTGGGGAAGCCGAATGTTTCGAACTTTTATCCCGGTTTGGCCTGGTTCAATTTGCAGGGCGTGGAGAAGCAGATGGGCAGGTTGGCCTGGAGGTTTGATGGGATATTTGAGAAGATAATAGATAAACAGATGAGGAATGACAAGGATGGCCCGAAGGAGAGTAAGGATTTTTTGACGTTTTTGTTGAAGTTGAAAGACGAGGGAGGAGATTCCAAGACCCCTTTCACCATCACCCATCTCAAAGCTTTGCTTATGGTACGACTTCATTTAACTTCACTTGAAAACCCATGTTTATTTCTTTTTTAAGTTTTCATTGATCGGTCATTGAAAGAAAAATTAGACCAATCTTAAGACATCTAATATTGTTGAAATAAATAGACAAACATGATTAGGGGCAGACCCCAGAGTCACTTTCACAAGGTGGCCCTGGTCCCCAATATTTTGTACACCTCCATCAATCAATGTATGTTTTAAGTTAGGCCATATCTAGTGGGCCATAGGCTAAAAAACACTTCGGCCAAATTTTGAGGGTTACATCCCTTACCCCTCCTCCCAAACCACATGTGGCTAGCTGTAGTCCGGACCAAATTTTTTGTGTGGATCCAGCGTATATACTGCCTAAAAAGAAAAAGAATCAACCGTGGGCGTAATCTGAGAATCATCAGCTTGTGCAACTGCGATCCAATGGTTGCTATTCAAGGCTTTCACGTCAACTAACTGTCATTTTTTTTTCTTCTCCTTTAACGTTTTAAATGTATATAAATTCCTTTTTTTTTAATTAAAAAAATTTGGTTTTTGAAAGTGCATCAATTTTTCAAAATAACAATTGTGGGCTTAAATTATTATTATTATTTTTCAAAAACACCTAAAATATGTCTATAACTACTTCCAAATTTCTTCAAAAATGTTCACTTATTTCATTTCACATTTCTTACAAATTTTATCACATTATCTACTTATTCAAAAATTTCCACACTTATTATTATTATTTTTGGTCAAATATTTTCCACTTTTATTTTCCCCTTTGGTGATTGCTTTGCTTTATTTATCACAGTTTCATGAGAAGTGGAAGACTGTTAGGTTTTTATTTATTTAAGTAATGACTGTTCTGCTGTAGTTAATTATTTGGGTTGTTATTTGTTTAATTGGCATTAATATAAAAGTGGAAAGTTTGTTGGGTTAATTAATAGAATAATCAGGAAAAATCTTATTAATGTTGTAAAGTTATTAGTGGAGACCACCTTTATGGGGCCACAAAGAAATTAAGCAAAGTTGTTTAGAAGCTTATTGATAAGTCTATATTTTATATATATTTTATGCCTCCTTTGCTTATTTATTTGTTAATTTTCTTGGATCAAATTGGTTGTTTTAATTAGTTTTATGAGATTTGTGTAGGAATTGTGAAATAGGAGAAAGTGTGCTAAAAAGGGCAAGAAGATGAAGATTGGAGATTAATTAAAAAGAAGCCAAGTAATTCCTTTGTTGCAAGGAATGTTATCAAATTTCCTAGTTCAAGATGGTTCAAGTCTTATCAAGTCAAACAAGGAGAAATAAAGAAGTCCTTATATTAGAAAGAATTCTATTTTTATAACAATTGTAAGTATACCTTAGTTAGGATTTCTAGGAGTTTTATAAATAGGGAATTTAGATCATTGTTCAAAGAATCCAATTACCCATCATCCATCCTCCATCATCTACCCTAAAATTTCTACACATTCATACTCATAGCCGAAACACTCAAAGGAGAGAGAGAGTTTTAGAGAGATAAAGAAGACAACCTAGAGCTAGAGTTGCTGTCGTGTAGAGATCAAATCTTCAATTGGTTTCTTCTTTCCTATGATACTATTTATCATGGTTTTTATTAAAATTTTCATGAACTAATTTCTTCTTGCTAGGGCTACGATGTAGCCTAGCCATGAATACTCAATTACTTTAGTCAATGTTAATTCCAAGTATTTTTCCATGTTGAGTATCTATTACCATGCTTAATGCTTTGAATGTTTGGCCAACATTTAATTGTTTTGATGCTAAATTGACGATAGGAATATCCAATTTGGGGTTGCTTCTTGTAATAGATGCCATGAGTTACATGATTAGACAGGGATGTTTGTCATGACTTATGTGGTTGTTTTGTAGGTTTTTCAAGGAATTTAATGGGTTCTTATTATCTTAATTCCATTACTAGGGATAAAGTGGGTTGGTAATAAGAATACTTTTGATATAAACAGGGATGGAGTATCAAATAAAGTAGGGAAAATCAACTGTCAACATGGAGAATAATTAGAATTAACATGCTAAGGGAATTGGGTAGAATTGGCTATGGTGTAATCGGAAGCTCTAGTGCTCTCATAACTTGAATCTCACTACTTTATTTTTCTACGCTTGCTTTTATTCATTGTTTTAGTTAATTAATCAATCGAATCTCATCATCAATTGTTCAAATAAAGTCTTGGGTTAATCACAATTGGTAATTAGTAAATTAAATCACTCTTCGTGGGAACGACACTTCACTCATCACTGTATTACTTGTGCAAATTGTGTGCTTGCAATAAATTTCACAACACTTATCACATGCTCACTCACGTGCATTATTTCCTTAGCCTATAAATATGGCATTATTGTGCCTTTGCATGGACACCCTCCAACTGAGAGAAGAAAAAGAGTCAGGCAGAGAAGGAAGAGAGAGAGCTCAGAGAGAAAGAAGAGAAGGAAAAAAGAGGGTGAGTGAGTAGAGAGAAAAGAGAGCAGAGAGAAATTCTCCAAAGAGAGAAAAATCAATGAGCCACATATATTGTAAACACTAAAGTTGTAGCCCTATTATTTTACATAGTGGAAAAGTTACTGTTGATGCTCTCCGAGAACGTAGGCAAGATCGAACCTCGTTAAATGTTGTGTCTCATCTACTTTACTTGATCGCACATATTCAAGTTATTTAATAACAATTAAAGCATTTTCTTCAACGCGTATGTGGGCAATACACCGGGACCCTTCCATTTGGGAAAATCCATTGGAGTTTGATCCAGAAAGGTTCTTGAACAGCAAATGGGACTATAGTGGAAATGACTAAAACTATTTCCCATTTGGATCTGGCAGAAGAATATGTGCAGGGATTGCAATGGCTGAGAGGATGGTGATGCATTCACTTGCTACACTTGTGCACTCTTTTGACTGGAAAATGCCACAAGGACAGAAGCTGGATCTTTCAGAGAAGTTTGGAATTGTGCTGAAAAAGAAGCTGCCTTTGGTTGCTATTCCAACTCCTAGGTTATCTGATCCAGCACTCTATGAGTAGCCAACTTCTTTTTCACCCACAAAGATTTCTTGGGATAATTGTTGTTTGTATGTGTCTTTCAGAACATGGTAAAATCAGGATGAATTTATGTTGCATTATTTGGGAGTTGAGGCCCCATTACAAAGATTGTGGAAAATAATATGCCAATAAACAAATAAATAATTATATATATGAAGCAATGGTCCAAGTGCAGTTGTGCCAAAATTGACACAATTAGAATGATTATAGACCTCTTTTATTTGATCTCTTTATCTATTTTGGTCAGTTAACTTATTGGTCTCTCGTCGTCACTACCTACCTACCTGTCAACTTTCCACTGAAAAAGAAGATGCCTTTGGTTGCTATCCCAACTCCTAGGTTATCTGATCGTGCACTCATATGGGATATTTGTTGTGTATCTTTCTGAAGATGAATTTTATGATGCATTGTTTGGGAGCTGAGAGGCCCCATTACAGACAAAGACTTTGTTGTCTGTGATTGAAACCAGTACTTTTCAAACCACCACTTCAATAGAAACAAAAAATTACAACTTCATTGTAGCCCCCCATTGAGTTAATTGTACAATCGATATCCACTACACATAGTCCTTCCCTTCTCCGCTATTTCTTCCAAAATTAGTACAAAAAAATGTTGTTAGTGTTAGACTATTGGAGGCTTTGAACCTAAAACTTCTTGGGAACCAGAGTTTAGACAATCATTATGTCCAATACGTTATGTCAAGCTAACACTCATACTAGCAATTTTCCCTAAGAAGGGCCTCTCTCTCGAATCGAAAGTCATATGTATTGCATTGGTAATGGAAAACCTCAAGGCCTCTGAGCTTCCACAGAAACCAAATAATAATCATGTGACAGGCACGTGCCAATCGTAGATGTGGCCTCACTCCAAAGAAACAGATTTACATGGGCAGGGCTGAGGACCTCTCTGGAGTTCAAAAAGAATCAAGACTCTTCCTTCTCCCTAAACCAAAGACTTTTTCTTTCATAACCAGCTTATTTTTAGAAAATGGACAAAAACTATTTGGTACTTGTGACTATGTTTCATCTTTCCTCGGAATTCCATATCTCAACTACAACCATTTTTAGAAAATGCCTTTGGTTTTTTGCTTCAAATTCCTTGAATTTTCTTCTGGATATTTTGTTCGGTGGGTTCAAGGTCGACATTTTCGGGAAAAATAAAGCACTTATGCCTTTTGTTTTCTGCTTCAAATTCCTTGAATTTTCTTCTGGATATTTTGTTCGGTGGGTTCAAGGTCGACATTTTTTCTGGCAAAATATATAGCACTTATGCCTTTGGTTTTTTGCTTCAAATTCCTTGAATTTTCTTCTGGATATTTTTTTCGGTGGGTTTCAAGGTCCACATTTTTTCTGGAAAAATATATAGCACTTATCTAAAAAATTATCTATTATTTTATCTGGTGGAGTTCCAACAAAAAAAAAAAAAAAAACTCTATATATAAGTTTTGGTAACCTTTCATTTACAATAAGCCCAATTAAAATGTTGAAGCTAATGTGGTCACCATGGTGGGATGTTGATGAAGCAAAATTTGTGACCCCTTTAGCCCTACTGTTTACTCTTTTCTGGTACCTGTTGATTTGGAAAAAGTCAAGGAAATCAACAACCCCATTGCCACCAGGCCCTCGTGGCCTGCCTCTGCTAGGGTACCTTCCCTTTTTAGGTACCGACCTTCACCACGACTTAACAAACTTGGCAAAAACCTACGGCCCTCTTTACAAACTCAAGCTAGGTACCAAACTATACTTTGTGATCTCATCACCAACTCTTGTGAAACAAGTGCTTCATGACCACGAAACTATATTTTCCAACCGCGACGCCACCGTTGCTGCACAGATTGCATCATACGGTGGGACCGACATAGCGTTTGCACCATATGGACCGGATTGGAGGAAGTTGCGCAAGGTGGTCATGAACCACACGCTCAGTAATGCCAACGTTGATGCTTGCTATGCTTTGAGGAAAGAAGAGGTGGACAGGTCTATCAGCCATATTTATGGAAAAGTTGGCACCCCAATTGATTTCGGGGACGTGGCATTTTTTACCAGCATCAACACACTCAAGAGCTTGGTATGGAGCGGAACGCAGCAGGAAGAGAAGGGAGCAACTGATGTTGGGGTTGAGTGGAGGAAGGTGGTGAAAGAAATCATAGGGTTGCTTGTTAAACCAAACGTTTCAGACTTTTTTCCTATGCTTGCCAGGTTTGATATACAAGGGATTAGGAGGCGACAACAAAAGGCTATTTCTGTCACTGACAAGATCATCAGTTCTGCCATTGAAATCCAGATGAGTATGCCTCCATCCAAAAATGAGGGGCTACAAAAAAAAAAAAAAGGAAGGAAGGACTTGTTGGAGTTCCTTTTGGAGCTGCATAATAAGGATAGTGCAACACTCACAATGCAAGAAATCAAGGCCTTGCTCATGGTACCTACAATATCCATTTCCTTTTTTTGTTTTTTTTGTTTTTGGGGTAGAGACAAGATCCATATCTCATTTATGCTTTCAGGTCCGAATCATTCATTCAAAGATTATCCTTGTAAGAAATTAGTAAAATTGGAAACCATGCGACTCGTGATCAACAAAATAGTTGATTCCAATGGTTCAAGGAAACACTAAAACTACAACTATCAATTGAGTGGTCAAATGATATCAAATTCAAGAGATTTTTTTTGGGAATAATCTTTGAAGGAATAGCTAAACCTTTTTTTTCTTCATATTATTCACTTTCAAGAAAAATGTGGTATTAGAATAAATGTTTTGACATTCATGAATCATATATATTCAGTTTATTAGGGTGTGACTAACAAGCTTGTCGTCTAATTGTGTACTTCTCATTACTAAAATTAAAAAAAGTTTTAAATTCGAATTCTCCTCTTTGATTACTAAGTTGTTTTGAATTGTTTAATAGGACTTATTGACGGGTGGAAGTGACACCACCACAACAATGATGGAATGGGTGATGACTGAGCTGATGCAAAATCCAGAAGAAATGAGAAAAGTTCAAGAAGAATTAACAGAAATTGTGGGGTTGAACAACTTGGTGGAAGAGTTTCATTTGCCCAAATTACATTACTTAGACGCTGTCATCAAGGAGACATTCAGATTGCACCCTGCACTGCCCCTGCTAGTGCCACATCGCGTAACTCCATCTACCACCCTTGGAGGCTACACAATACCAAAAGGTTCAAGTGTTTTTCTAAACATCTGGGCCAATCATAGAGACTCAAGTGTGTGGGAGAGTCCCTTGGAATTTAGGCCCCAGAGGTTCATAAACGACCCAAGCAAGTTTAATTACAAGGGCAGTAGGCCTGAATTTCTTCCATTTGGGTCTGGCAGAAGAAGATGTGTAGGGATGCCCTTGGGAGAGAGGATGCTTATCCATGTGCTGGCTTCATTCTTGCATTTGTTTGAGTGGAGGTTACCCCATGGAGCAAAGCCTGACTTTTTAGAGTCATTTGGGGTTGTGACAAGGAAACTGAATCAATTAGTTGTCATTCCCACACCCAGGTTGTCTACATTGGAGCTCTACCCTTAGATTAGTTAGAGTGTTCGTGTCTCCATAAACGTACGTGTGTGTGCATATAGTTGTAAGAAAAATAAATGGAGAATGTATGGAAACTGAAATAAATTTGTGTTATGTGGTGGTTCATCTCATTTCACAAGTGAGATCTTGTTGCACTCATTCTTGATTTCTTCAGACATATGTGATATTCTTTTACTTTGAATTTGGATGATACATTCATATACATTAATCTAAAAATTATAATTAAATCAAAAGTTAGTTGATTACATGTGGTCTAAATTAAAACCACCGCATTGGTAGCAACACACTGAGTCCTTCCCTTTCTCCCTTTATTTCTTCACACAAAACTCAAATCCCAATTTGAAGCTTACCATGAATTCGTTCAAAACTAGTACCACAAATGATGAGAGTTGGCTTCTTCTCTACACTTTCTCAGCCATTTTCGCAACCATCTGGTGTGCATGAAAAAGTCCCGCAACAAAATCCCATCTTTGCCCCCAGGCCCATTGGGCATGCCCTTACTCTGTAACCTTCTCTCTCTCGACCCAGAACTAAACTCCTACATCGCCGGCCTGGCCCACACTTATGGCCCAATCTTCAAGCTCCATTGGTAGGGTAGGGTTAAAAAGGGACCGGAATTTGGGAGGGAAAACAATAGAAATCTAAGGTTGGAATCGAGGGAATCTGAAAGCTTTTTCATAAAGGTTCTTTTGGCTCTGTTGATTCGACGCAGCATGAGTCTGGATATGTTGCCTTTGCAGGTGCGGAACAGAGGGCCTCCTCCCAAGTACAGTAAGTAATCGATTTTCCCAATTTGAAATTGTTTAAGCTTGTGTGGTCCTTGGTGTCGGTTGTTTGCACATTTTGTGGTGTTGTCTGATATGCTGTTTTGAATATGAAACACTTGTGGTCCCAAAGCATTTGTGTTGTTTTGTCTGCATAATTATCGGTGGACCTGAGTGGATTTGAAGTTTAGAATGGTAGTTGGGCAGTAAAGAAAAGTTGGTGTGGTAAAATAGTGGTTTTATATATAATTTTCTGTTTTTTTTAGGTGATCCAGATTTGTTCTCCCTAGAAATTCACCATGGAGGTTATATTTCAGAGGGGAAGTATGTTCGGGGTAAGGTTACTTGGGCAGACAACTGTAATGCTAACCACCTGTCAATGCTTGACCTGTTTGATGTTGCTATCTCTCTAGGATATGACCATAAAAAAATACAGTACCACTACTGGAACAAAAGAAGGGGGTTTGTTCCAATTGAAGTAGATGCCCATGTAGTTGAGTTTGTGGAGTATACACCTACTTCTAGAGTTCAACCTTTATATCTCTCATATAAGAATCAACCGCATTTCCCAGAGAGCCAGGCATCTGCATCTACTCCACAATTGGGGTTGGAAGTAGAAGTTGAAACTGAAACTGATGTTGGTGAGTTGGGGAACCAGTTTGTAGAAGTGGATGTTGATTTAGATGATGATGGTTATGATGAGGTACATAAGGAGGGAGATAATGAGGCAGATGACAGTGAAGATGATGAGGCTGAAGATGATGATAGTGTAGAAGAGGCTGAAGATGATGATAGTGTAGAAGAGGCTGAAGATGATGACAGTGAGACAGACATTGAGTTGATTGACTCTGAGTTCGAGCAGTCAGATGAAGAAGGGTTGAAGAGAGTCTTGGAAGAGGATGATAACTTGTTTGATAAACATGTAGTTGATGAAGAAAATGATGAATACAATGAAGAACCTGGTGAGGTTGACAGTGAAGACTACAATACCGACGATCTTGTAAGTCTTGATGAAGAATCTGATGAGGGTGAAGGTGTGAAAAACCGTAATCGCAGAAGAAAAGCTCCTAGATTTAAGCAGTTTAGAAGAGAATCTGATTTGCTGAAGCCAACATTTCATTTGGGAATGGAATTTACCAACATGGAGCAGTGTAGGGAAGCAATAAGGTATTATGCAGTTTCATGTGCAAGGCCATTGAAGGGGGTGAGGAATGATTCGAATAGGGTGAGGCTCAAATGTGAAGGAGATAAAAAACAAAAGGTTCCATGTCCTTGGATGCTATATGCTTCTCATGTGGGGAAAGGTCCAAGTACAAGGATTAAGACATATGTTCCAAGGCATACATGTGGAAGGAGGCAAAGAACCAAGTATGCCACTTCATCATGGCTGTCTAAGAGGTTTGATGAGGAGTTAAGAGATAATCCCAAAATGAAAGTGACAGATTTCATGAAGTTAATAAGGAAACATTATGCCATAGATGTAACTGAGGCTCAAGTTTATAAAGCCAAGAGTTTTGCAAAAAAGAGAATTCAAGGCAGTATTGAAGAGCAATATGGTAAGTTGTGGGATTATTGTGAAGAGTTAAAGAGCAATAACCCTGGAAGTACTGTTATTGTGAAAACTGAATTGCAAGGTGAGAATCCTATTTTCAAGAGGATTTATGTATGTTTTGGAGCACTTAAAAAGGGATTTGTGGAAGGATGTAGACAAGTGGTGGGTTTTGATGGGTGCCATGTTAAGGGGTCTCATCTAGGGCAGATTCTAAGTGCAGTTGGGATTGATGGAAATAATGGGATGTATCCAATTGCTTTTGCGGTTGTTGAAGTTGAAAATACAGAGACTTGGGGTTGGTTCTTTGACATATTCTTTCAAGATGTAGGTATTGAAAATGGCAATGGATGGGTTTTCATTACTGATAAGCAAAAGGGTTTGGGGAATGCCCTTCATGCTTTGATGCCCAATGCTGAGCACAGGCATTGTGTGAGGCACTTGCACAATAATTTCAAGCTTGCAGGCCATACTGGTGCAGCTTTCAAGCAGAGGTTGTGGGCAGCAGCTAGGGCAACAACAATACCTGTATTTGAAGCTGAAATGGAGCAGATGTTGGGTCAATCTCAGGCAGCTTATAAGTGGCTTCAGGAGAGAGCAGCTGCTCATTGGAGTAGATCACACTTTAGTACAGTCCCAAAGTGTGATATACTTCTAAACAACTTGTGTGAGTGTTTTAATGCTGCAATTCTAGAAGCAAGAGATAAGCCCATTGTTACTCTTTTGGAGAGAATTAGAACCTACTTGATGCTTAGAATGGCTAGACTTAGAGAGACAGTGTGGCCCCATGAGGTTGGTCCAAGAATATTTGGTATTGTGGAGAAGAATTCAATTGAAAGTGGCCACTGCATAGCTTCGTATGCTGGTGGGGGGAAGTATCAAGTTAATAGCATGTTGGGAGCTATGTTTGTTGTGGATTTAGAAAGGCATACATGTACCTGCAAAAAATGGGACTTAAGTGGAATTCCTTGTCCACATGCCTTGGCTTCAATAGCAAAGAGTGAGCACAGCCCTCTGGATTTTGTGCATGCACTTTACAAAAGGCCGGCATATGATAGGGCTTATGAGGGCTATATATCTCCAATGCCTAGTCAAGCATATTGGAGAAAAATAGGGCATGTACCTATCAAGCCACCTGTTTATCGCATCCAACCAGGAAGGCCCAAACTTAGCAGAAATAGAGAAGCTGATGAAATACCAAAAGGGGCAACAAAACTTAAAAGGTATGGCATTGTAATCACGTGCCGCAACTGTGGACAAGAAGGTCACAATTTTGCTGGCTGTCCCCAACTTCGACAGGTTTTAATTGTTCTTAATTTGTTTGTTTACATATTTCCTTTTGTTGAAAATGGCTATGTTAACATGTGATTGGACTGTTTTTACTATATTAACATGTGATTTGTTGTTCTTGACAATGAAGGGGCAACCTAGAGGTAGAGCAAGATGCGGTAGAAGGGGAAGAGGAGCTGTGAGGGGAAGAGGTGCAAGGGGAAAAGGAGCTGCAACTGCTAATGGAGATGTTGATACTACAAGTGTCAATGCAAGTGGAACAACTGCAAGTGGAACAACAACTGTCAGAGGTGTTAAGAGAGGCAGAGGTGTTGTCGGTGAACAACAACAAACTCAGGCCAGACCAAAGTTTAATGTAAGTACTTGGATTATTGTGGTGTGCTTTGAATCAATCATTGCATTATTGAAGGCTTAAGGGATCTATGCTTGGAACAGGTGAAAAGAGGAGCTCAGGCCCCCTATGTCATAAGGAAGACCAATGTATTTGCTGATTCACAAGCTGGCCAAAGTTCACAAGCTCCTTCAGGACCTGCCCCAAGGTCACAAGCTCCTTCAGGACCTGCCCCAAGTAAACAAGCTCCTTCACAATCTGTCCCACATTCACAAGGTCCTTCACAACCTGCCCCAAGGTCACAAGCTCCTCCACAACCTGCCCAAAGTTCACAAGCTCATCAAGGTTCAAGTTCACAACCTCAACCTATGGTAACTTCTCCAAAAAGGCCTAGGTTAAAATCTCCAGCAAAACGAATAAGGCCATGGAGAGTTTAGTCAGTAATTTGAAGTGAATGGTTCAAGAGTTGTTATGTTTATTTTGGTGTTCTAGATCATCTTGGTTTGCAATCTATTTGCTAGTATATTGTTGAACTGATTTTGATATGAAGTGAATGGATGAAGATGTATTTTTGAAACAGAATTTGGACAAGCTTTTATGTAATCACATGTGAATTCAAATGTTGTATATTTTGGCCTTTGAAGTGCAGTTCATTTGGTGTGATAGTTACTATTTCAATGGTCAAAATGACAGCTTGCATTTTCATTCACCAAAACAGTTCTTACATTGTCAATTACACACCCTTTCTTACCCTTACAAAAAGTCAATCACCCATCTCTTTCTCACCATTACAAATTGCCAATTACCCATCTTTCTAACCATTACATAATGCCAAGCACTCATCCCTTTCTAGCCCTTACAAAATGCCAACTACCCATCCATTTCTACAGCTGCCCATTTGTGCCTTTATCTTCATTCAAAATCAAGCACAAAATAACCCCAAACATGCACAATGACACCCAAAACCATGGGTTTTTCAGCTTCGAATTCCCTTTCTTTTTTTCTGCTTCCAAACTGTTAATTCTCCTCAGCAGTCCTGGAATTATTTGCTTAGATCTATTGCACATAACAGGGTCACACCACTCCCACATTTGACAACGTTTCTGCAAACACACAGTTTTCAAAGGTGGAAATTCAAAACTGCAAATTTGAAACCCAAACTTCAAAATTCAACTCACCTGTGCACAAACATAAAATCTTTGTCCTGGATGTGAAGAGGTCCACGAAGTCTGAATTTTTGCAACCTTCCCACAGTAGCAGACCTGTGATGGCAACATCCATGGATTGCCATCTTCCAACTCTGAACTCCCTCTGTGTGCGTTCGTCCTCATCTCTATATATATATATATATATATATATATATATATATATATCTCTCTCTCTCTCTCTCTCTCAGCAACCTTCAATTTCGTTCTATTCCAACCTTCGATTTCGTCCTTTTTTCCGCCCAATTTCCGGTCCCTTTCTAACCGATTTCCACCAATGTGAAAGAGAAGTGCGAAGTGTGTGAGAGAAGAGAGGTTGCTAATTCAACCCGCGCCTAATGCCGAAAATAACCCTCAATCAAGCGTCAACGTGGGTCAAATAGACGGACTAATGGATGAAATGTTCGAATTTTGACGGTGGGGGTAACATTGATAATAAAATTTAATTCGAGCCTTTAATTGGCTAAAAAAAAAGGTCAGGTGGTAAATTGAGAATTATGTACAAGTTCAGGGGGCAATTCAGCAGAATACCCAAAGCCAAATGCCCAGATGATTCAATTCAAACCTTTGGACCAACCATACCAACGGAAAAAAAACTTTGGAACCAAATTCATGGATCTTATTAGAGCATCTTCAAGGAAAATGCCAAATAAAAAACAACAAATTTGTATTTAACGGCCTATAAGGCCATTTAACATTATGGACAACTTCTTATTCCACCTTAACTGTTAAATAAAATTATTATTTTATTAAAGAATAAATGAAAAACAATGAAAATATGGTAAGAGAAAAGCATATAAAAGCCTGAAAACGTCACTTTTATACACAGCAGACAGCAGGCGGAGCCTATTTATTAAAAAGCTCTCAATAATTGAAATAACGTCTTTGTTTCTTACTGTCAAAATTGCCGCTAGTTCACAAGACGTTATTTACACGTTGGATATAGCACTTCGGGTGGATATGAGTGAGCCACTTTTCTAGCCGTTTAGCACTCCTCCTGGCTTTTGATAGCTTGGGTGGAGATGCTCTTAAAAGCCAAAATAATGAGATAAGTGCTTTCAATCCCAATTTAATGTTTCCTTATTTGCATCACTTAGACTACTCATAATGATTAGCTTCATATATGACTTAATGACCAAATAGACCTAGACGAGCAATTTCATAACGGATAATAACATATAAGTGATAGTATATAATAGTTTTTAGAGCTTTTCCGTATGATTTTTCAATTTTGAGAATTTTAACCTTTTAAATCGTTAGACATGTTTAAAATTTTCAATGAGTTTCCAAAACTTTCCAAAAATATTCCAAAATATGTAAGTTCTGAAATTTTCCTGTACTTCCAAAAATTCGGAGTTTTTTGAATTGGACTAGATGCTGAAATTCTGAAATTTTTTGGAATGGAATTGGAATAGAATTTTCATTCTGATTTTTTTTGGAATGGAATTGGAATCCCCTAATTCCAGCCTTACACCTGACCCAACCCCTTACCATGCTCTCTCTCTCTCTCTCTCTCTCTCTCTCTCTCTCTCTCTCACAAACTAAAAGGTCTCTTGAACCCATGGAAGCACATGCAACATATCTTAAGCATTGAAATTCAATTACCATCAACACCCATCTCTCACATCAAGCTTTTACAGATTTGATGACAATCTAAACCGCCCACCATCTCTTGAACCCATGGAAGCACATGCAACATATCTTAAGCATTGAAATTCAATTACCATCAATGCCCATCTCTCACATCAAGTTTTTACAGATTTGATGACAATCTGAAAATTAGGGGTCAACAAATGAGTGAGACCTTCAAAAGGAAGAAATATAACTAGGTCTTGGGTTAGCCATCGGAAGGGTGAGAATGAAGGATTCATATATGGTTAAGTTGTTGAACTGCGTGAGAAGGGGGAGAGAGAAGGGGGGAGGGGGCGATGACCATGGGAGGGAGGGGGCGGTAAGAGACTGGGGTCGGGGTGTGCGGTTCCATCTTTTTCATGATCTTTTATTTTTAAAATTTTATTTCAAAGGGTAGTTGGGTTTTGTGTCCAAATGTAAAATAAAGTTTTAATTGTTTTTTTTTTTAAAAGAGACATGGCAAATTTTAAATAGAAGTATCACTAGCTGACGTGGTGATACAGTACTATTCTATAATTTCTCATGTGATAAGAGATATAAGAATTGATACATAAAATAACTTTTATTTGATTGATAATCATATAAAGCAGAAGATATTTTGGCCATTTGCATCAAGCTCAAACTTCCTTTTTACATGCGTGCTCCTTGACCACACACTGCAATAAGAGGTGAAAAATGATTGGCAGGATACTCGGCCAAACTTTGTGATTGTTAGTTTTCCCAATTTCTCACCCAGATTAACTTAACTTTTTGAGAAAAATATTAGGTTGTCAAATTTATTTATTTTTGCTTTGATTTGTTGTTTAATTTTAGAGGGTGTATTCAATTGGGATTTGAAAAGATTATTTTGGGATAATTATTAGTTTTTCCTTTGAAGTATCAAAGAAATAAAATACAATTTTTAAGGATTATAGTCGGAATATTTTAAAAGTGACTTGGTGTAGTGAGCAACTTTTATAACAAATCCAAGCTTCCTTTCAGCGCCACAACAAAGGGGGAAGGTATAGTTTAAAAACACAATAATGGTATCATGAGTAATTGAGTGTCCATAACAAATTTTAGGGTACTAGAATTAGAATTAGGATTTGTCCACAACAAATTTTAAGGTACTAGAATATTAGGGTACCAAATTTTAGATAAATTAATGTGATCATTGAGCTCAATTCACAATCTCCTGAAATCTTAGGGTACCAAATAGTCTTGCAAAATAACGTGCCTTGTGGAGCGTAAGCATATATATCTTTCTCTTGTTTCATGTGAATTGTAAACAAACTATCATATTAACATGATGTTTAACAATATGATTGAGGGCAGGATATGATGCTTGTTGGGACTGACACAACCTTCAACACAGCTGAGTTTGCATTTGCTAAAACCATGACCAAATCAGCGGTGATGGGAAAAGTGTTTGTGCAAATAATCTCACGGGTGAATATTCGCTTCTTGATCCTTCAACCTTCGATCTTCCTTCTCTCTCTTCCTCGATTCCTGTAAAAAAGACTGGAGTAAATAGACCACACCCGGAGGGTGTTGGCCAAAGGCCCTCCGATGCCTAAGTTAGTTTGAGTGTTTGTAGGAAAACAATAGCTAAGCAAAGGGTACGGAGTTGTATGTATGGTGTGAACCGGGTGGCCGGAGCCGTGTGTGGTGGCCGAAACCGTGTGGAGAAAATATGAAGAGTTGAGAGGGAGAGAGAGCTTCGGGTATTAGGAGTAGGTTTTTTTGAAGTACCTTGAATGATGAATGAGGTCGTCTATTTATAGGAGCCTCGGGGCTAGGGTTTCGTAGGGATTGAGTCGGCTTTGATAATATCCGAATTAAATATATTATCTCTTAAGAAGATAATATATGAATTAAATGATATTATCTTCTCTTTATTAGGATAATATCTGAATTAATGATATTATCTCTTTAAATAAAGATAATATCATATTAATTAAGATATTTATCTCAATTAATTAATTAGCCAGATAAACTGGTTTAATTAATTAATTTAAGAGATAATCTTCTTTTCCACGTGCCGTGCCCTGATTGGAGACGAAAATATATGCTCCCACAAATGCCCTCAGCTTCTGCGTGGCGCTTGTGTGGCAGGTAGGAGATGAAATTATTTTTTTTGGACTCTCCAATTGTGTTTGGGCTTTCTTCTATGAGTTGGACTCCTTTTGCAGATCGAATTCCCAATTGGTGTAGGCTTCTGACTCTTGTTGGAGTTGGATTCCTAGTAGGAATGAGCTTGCGATTCCTTCTTGACCTGGGTTGTCCAACTTGTATAAATACAGGGCTTCTCTTCACTTTGTGTCACATCGCAAACTTAACTTCTCTACTTTCTAGCTTGAGAAAGATCTTGGAGAATTTGTACTTCTTGTCAAATAGAGGAGTTGCCGTGCATCCCAAGATAAGTCAAGCACGTATATATTTTCTTCGTCTTCTCTTTTTCGCGGCAAGGACCAGCTGGGTGGGACTAGGCTGGTTGACGATGTGACTGGCGGCTGAAGACGGTTGGAGCGGCGGTGGCCGCTGGTTGCTACTGAGCGAGTATTGGAAAAAAGTTGGTGGTCTGCCCCCTGCCCAAGGTGTTGAGAGATGGAAGCAGAATGGTCCAGTCTCTGATGATCTGCCAGCTGGGTAGGAGGAGTGTTCTGCCGGACCCCCATAAAGAAGGAAGGCTGATGTCAAGTCTTCAATAAATGAAGCTGCGACTTCGCGGGCGAAGGATGTGTCACCATTAAGGAAGAAGCCAAGGATCCTTTCTGTTGAGAAGAGTCAAGTAGGAGATGTTCCCCCGTCGTCAGCTAGGGTTAAACATCTTGTTGGTGCAGATAGCAAGCAGATTGGCGATATGCGCAATATTTGGGACGTTCCACCCAAGCCTCCTGCAGACAAGCTTAGAGACCGTGATTTGCTCTGTAAAGTAGTCCGTGCGCGATCTAGTTCACCTACTGTGAGGCAATGAGATGCATATATTATTCTTCGAAGTTCGGTCGTTTCACTACTACAAAAAGTGAAAAAGACGACCAGAAAACAACGACGGTCCAAGTGAAAACCGTCGTGGTTTTTAAAAAGACGACGGTTCTAAAAACACCGTCGTGTAATACCACCTTAGACAACTAAAAAATGGGGATTCAATGGCTGTTCAAAAACAACGACGTACCTAATTAAACAACCGACGTCTATTTGAAACAGATTTCCGCAGTGTAAAATCAAAGCCAACAAAGGACGGCAGAAGTTATGAATCGACCGACGTAGAAAGTAAAGACGACGATTTCAATAAAAGCCGCCGCTTTTACTCATAAAATAACACGACGAGGTTTTCGTATAAGACGCCGTATAATTACAAACAAATCTACGGCTTTAAAATACAAAATATCGCCGTATTAAATTAATTTACAACGACGGAGAATATAAATATGTCGACGTCATTATCGTATAGTTCTACGACGTTATCTTTAAATCGTACTATAAAATTTAACGTCATATTTATTCATTTTATACGTCGTACATTTAATTTAAACCGTCGTCTTAATAAGAATTTTTGTTAACAATTTTTTCTTTGATTTTCTTATCCTACGTCGGTAGATCTACTTAATGACAAGAATTGAAATAACCACGACGGTTTATATAGAAAACCGCCGACATAACCAGAATTTCCTGAGATCCCAAGTGTTACGAAATCTTACCAGATGGAACTCTGTTCCACATCATAATCTTAACAGATGACACAGATTTGCAATCAAAGAGACAATTTTTTTGGAAGTTGATGATGTGTGTGCTTTTGTGTATCTACAAATATTATACCTAACGTCGTTGCAAATTTGCAATCAGAGAGACAATTTTCAACGACGGTTATATTATACCCAACGACGTTTAAAAAACAAATCAACGTCGCTCAACAAATATATTACGTCGTCTTAGTCTTACTTAAGACGACGAAAAACGTCAACAGTAATTCAAAAACAATCGTTGTTTTTATACTCTTATTTTTTTTAAATCTGTCATCCAAAAAAGAAAATTTACATATTCTAGAACATTAATTTCCTTCATTTTAAATTTCTTTGATTTTCAGATTTCTTCATTCCAGCACATCTGATCTTCAGATTTCCCTGAGAAGCGAACTTTCCTTCGACAGCGAGTGGAGGCTAGGCTTGCATCTCTTTTGATGGAAAGCAAGGTGTATTCAGAAGCACTAAGTGTCATATCAGGCTTGATCAAGGAAGTGAGAAGGCTAGTTGACAAGCTTCTTCTTGTGGACATAGATTTGATGCGAGTAAGGTCAATTTCTCTTTGAGAAAGACATCCAAATTATTGTCTTTGAGATGTGAGAGACAGTGTCTCTGAGAGAGGAAGAACCTGGAACCCTAAATGTAAACCGAAAATGAATGAAAGCGACAAATTTATAGAATAATTTTTTAAAACCAACGGCGGTCCTTACAAAAAAACCGCCGTTTAAATTGTAAAATCAACGTCGGTATTACCGACGTATATTATATAAATCCACGTCGGTAAATTAATAAAAACGACGTGTTAAATAATCTACCATGACGCGAGATATTACTTATGTACTTTAATTTTTGAGTTTACTACGACGGTACCCACAACACTACTGTCTTATTTATTTACCAC
>NW_023010092.1:0-53199 GCF_902201215.1 Prunus dulcis
GGTCGTCTTTTTCACTTTTTGTAGTAGTGTTGTCACGAATTAGAGCGTGTGAATTCTGGCACACGGACATACCTCCACACCGATGAGAACAATCACTTTTTGTATTTTTTTATGGCTGTTGGGGCATGTATTAGAGGGTTTCAATCTTCGATGCAGCCAATCATTGCTGTGGATGCCACACATTTAAAATGTAAGTATAAGGGTGTCCTCTTTGTTGCCAATGCATTTGACGGAAATCTAAATATATATCCTCTTGCTTTTGGAATTGGAGATTTAGAGACGGATGCATCATGGCATTGGTTTTTCAGTAAGCTTCATGAAGCCATTGGTGAGTGTCCAAATCTTGTGATTATTTCTGATCGGAATATTAGCATAGAGAATGTGTGGCACAACGTTTTTCCAATGGCAACATGGCATATGCTTTTACCATATGAAGGGGAACAAGAAACGCACTTTCAAATTGAAAAAACGTGATAAATTATTGCTATACTTTGAACAAGTTGCGAAATCTTATGGTATCGCTGAATTTGATCATCATTTTCTCAAGATCAAGGGAAATGATGAGGTTGCTCAATATCTTGAAAGTGCAGGATTACACAAGTGGTCTAGAGCTCATATGGATGGATGTCAATACAATGTAATGACAACAAACATTGCGGAGTCAATCAACTCAGTCCTTCGGTTCGCAAGGTTGCTACCAGTGGTGCATTTGATTGATGAAATCATCAATCTGCTTGTGAAATGGTTCAGTAAACGTCGTGATTTTGCTTTGAAATGTACATCAACATTGTGTCCTGACTTTGGCAAGAAGAAGCTGAGACGCAGGTTGGAATGTGCTTCAAGGATGAATGTCATGAAACTGAATCACATAGAGTATAATGTCGTGGACGATAATATGGACGGCCACGTACACTTGACGAATAACACTTGCAGTTGTAGGAAGTTTTAGCTTGTGCAACTACCTTGCAAGCGTAGTTGCAGTTTGCCGTTTCTTGAAACTAAATGTATACTCCATGGCTTCTCGTTATTACACTCGAAATACATGGTTGGATGCTTATTCAGATACCATCTACCCAGTACAGCCTCAAGAGTTGTGGGTTATTCCTGAAGATGTCCAAAGTAGAGTTGTGCGTCCTCCCAATGCAAAGGTCATGCTAGGCCAACGAAAGAAGCTAAGGATTTCGTCGCAAGGAGAGGATATCCTAAGGAGAAAATGCTCAAGGTGCAGTGGCACATGCCACAATAAAAGCACCTGTAAAAACAATGTTCCACTACCTAATGTTGGACATGCATTATGAATTGTGTTGGTTTGTTATGGAGTGTGAATTTGAATTGTATTTGTATTGGGTTTGGTGTTCTGTGGATTGTGAATTCTGTTAAATTTTCATAATTTGGTATGTATTGTGTATTCTATGTGCTACATTGTTGTTAAAATCTATCATTTTTGGGCCTATATTGTGTATTCAAATTTTCTGATTTAGTGGGTCGAATCGGGGGTGGGTATGCCATTCTCATCCCCATCCCCATCTTCATTCATGCAATACATACTTTAAAAAAAAAAAAGGGATATACGAAGGCAATACACTAGCAATATACAAGCAATAAAGGGCTATATAATGGCAATACACATACTCCTATAAATTTATTCCAACACAGACTTGAAAAAAAAAAAGAAGAGATATACTGGGGCAATATAGTAGCAATACACAAGCAATAAAAGGCTATCCAATACAATACACAAGCAATAAAAGGCTATACAATGACAATACACAAGCAATAAAAGGCTATACAATGACAATACGCAAGCAATAAAAGGCTATATAATGGCAATATACAAACTCCATACTCCCCCTATAAATTTATTCCAAGACTTGAAGAAAAAAAAAGATATACGAGGGCAATACAGTATCAATACACAAGCAATAAAAGGCTATACAATGACAATACAAAAACTTCATAATCCCCTATAAATTTATTCCAACAGACTTAAAAAAAAAAGGATATACGGGGGAAATACACAAGCAATAAAGGGCTATACATGTGCAATACATATGCAATACATATCAGTCATGGCATTTGCCAATTAAATCACTGATTTGGTTACATTTGTATTTTTTTTCTTCTTTGCAAGGGGAACGATAAAACCATGGAAACTAGAGATTGACAAATTTATTTCTAATTTGACTTTCATAAATTGATGAACTAACAATGTTATCTCATTACATCTTAAGATATACATAAGAAAGTGACAAAAAAATAAAAAATTTACATCTCCTCTTGGTCGGGAATTTTAACACATTAGCAAAATTCAAAGACATCTACTCTTAGAATCGAATTTAAGCTGAAAGTTAGCAATTTTGTCCTCAAGGGAACGCTGCCACTTGAAACAAGACAATCTTCCATCTGTATAAAACGGATCAAAAATGCATATTAGAAGCAAATCATTCAATCACAATGGAAACAAAAACATAACATTCAATCACAACTGAAACCAATTTCAAAATAGAAACCAATTCCAAAATTCATAACCAAAACCAATACCAAAATAGATTCAGAAACCAATACCAAAACAAGTTCAGACATATTTACATGCACTACAAGTATCATACACATACATTTACATGCACTACAACAAATAGAGTGGATAAATGTAAAACTACAGTATGATATACATTTTTTAATAGAAGAAAGAAAAAAAAAATATTATGATATACATCTTTTAAGAGCTGAGCTTGAATTTTGCTGAGTTATATATACCTCTGAGAAATCTATCAGTGATTTCTCCAGTGAAGGACGACCTTCAAGAATCCTATCTTCATACAGATTGTTGGCTTTTTTAAATGACCCAATTCTTCATATAGCAAACTTTCACAAGATAGTACCATTGCAAAATTAAAGTTCACATTCATGCACACGATTTCGTACTACTCAATTCCAATATAAAAGTTATTATAAACATGGGTGAAGTGAATGTGTGTCTTGGCAGGCGAATAAAAATACAAATAAGGAACATCAATAGTGCATTTGGCATTGTTCAAACAGTTAAAGAAGCACAATCTCAGAGAAGAAGAAGAGCAAGACAATGGAACTGGATAAATGCAAGAGCTGTCAAACCTTCAAGTTTTCTAAGAACCCTTTTCACGGCACCAACACAATCTTGGCATGATACCCACCTTGAGGACTATAGACTGCACCAAAAACATATCCAAGATTGAATTACGAAAAATAGAGAAAACTAAGATCCAACATATGCCAACTTTACAATATCAAACTTATGTTAAAATATTGGCATTCTCATAAAACTTACAAACTCCACAGTCACTTTTGGAGATATCCTCCACCTCAAGACATAATCAATTTATGTAGTTCATTCAAAAAATCACATCCCAAAATAGAACAAACAAATTCAGACCATTGAACCAAATAACTGTGTTTCTTCAATTGTTTTTTGTCAGAATAAAAACCTAACTCAGTAATCAAATTCAATAAGCAAAAGAAAATCTTCAAAATCATTGTAGATTGGACAAGCTTCAAGCATAATATTCCTTAAGACAAACTGAGAAATATTTGTTGCACAATCTCAAAATTTCAATTCAAAAATTTCTTGTATAATCCCACTGAAATAACATTCTCTACACAAGCGAAAAATATTAATTGTAAACAAAGAGAGTAAAATTTTAAATTAAACCCACAATTATGTTTCAACAAATTTCTGTACAATCTCACCCAAATTTGACATGGAAGGACTTGAACTCACATCAAGCACCAAAAATCCAAACCCGTATATGAAATTGAAACAAGGAAAAGAAAACCCAAATGACTAGGAGAAAAGCCAAGTTGTCTACTTGAGACGCCATCTCTAGACATGGAGGTCAAAAAGAGGTGATAGAGAGTGAGAGATGGAGGTGGAAAGGTCATCATTGCCGATGTGGGTTAGGGTTTCTGAGGAGGTGACAATGACTGTCGTCGATGTGGGTGTGAGCAAGAAAGAGAGAAGAGAGGAGAGGAGGGCTGAGTGAGATTGAGAAATTGTGAAAGATGATTTGAGAGAGCTCAGAACGACTAAACAAAAGTGAAAGATGGGCAATAGGGCTGTCAATAGGAAGTTTTTATAAGGGGCATTTGTGATTGGGTTTCAAAATAAAAAATTAATTAAGTCGTAAAACAAGAAAGACATAGAAGATTAAGGGAGCAAATGGTTTTCCATGCAGTAACATCATGCAACTAATTCTGTCTACCTTAGAGGAAGACCTATAAATTATGCCAATTTTCAATGGAGCATAAGTTCAATTATATTGTACGGTTTTATTTTTACATATCTTTAGAGAGGAAATTAAGCATTGGCAAATTAGCAAATGACTCATTAGTGTAGTGGTTTGAAGTAATTGCTTCCTCAGGAAAAGTCATGGGTTCGAGTCCTAGCATTCGTATAGTGTGTGTGAGTTTAGTATATTGGAAAAGTCATGGGTTCGAGTCTTGCATCAGTGTAATGTGTGTGAGTTTAGTATATTATTGCCCCTTTCAATAGGAAATGTTATAAAAAAAAAACTGTGACAGATTAAATGACACATGTGCACAAATTAATCCTGACTATTTCCCACTGAATTCAGAGTAAAACACAAAAAGTAAGTTTCAAGTCTTCTGTGGAAATCCATCACATCATTGGTATGTACAGTTTCAATATTGATCGCCAAGTTTAAATTTTCCAACTTTCTTTTGATAGCTATATTTTTCAATGGCATTATATGGATTAATTGCTTGGCTGACAGATCTATTTCTTTTTACTTCACATGCAACTTATAGTAAAAAAAAAACAAAACAAAAGGAAATTAAAAATTGGATCCCAAACAAGATTTGAAGGCTTTGATTGCACAATTGGACATATGAGAAAAAGGAAAATATAGACATAATAAGTTATAAGGACTAGTAGCTGTAAGGGTTTGCAACTTGCCTTAAGAGTGTGCCTAAAATGGGACTTCAAAGAAGGATGACTTTAACAAGTATGAACTTCTTTTCTGGAAAATTATGCAGAGATTTTTCTAAAAGTGATTTTCACTGCTAAAGTGAAAAGGTCAAAGAGTAAAAGATGCAGGTGCCTGCAGTTCCAGTTGAAAACTATGAAAATGCCATTCTGCTGATGTTCATCAATGTAACTTGTCCCAAAAACTATACATACACCTAGCAACCAAACCAAATCCTCTGTCAGAAAGTGACAAAATTCAACAACTACAAGCTGCAGCTGCAGCTTGCGTGGAGTATTTCAAGCCTCGTGATTCATAGACCAATTCAAATGTTAATCCTTTTTGCTACCTGGCATTGATTGAAATGAGACAAATAATATAAAAATCTCACCAACAACTTTTATTATCCTTGAGGACAAAATATTAAAGATTTGATTCTTAAAGCCTCAAGCCTAGAGAATATATCATTTGGATTCTTGCAACTACGTACTAGAGGGTATGTATAGGTCATAATATATTAAAACTATTACATATATATCCTAAACATCTGCATGCCCTTCTCCCTCTTAAACTACAAGCAAGTTTCAAAATAGATAGAAAGAGAAAGATTAAATTAAATGTGCTTAATTTGGTGCACGATTATTAAGAAGAGATCCCCACACCAAGAAAATCAATGAAGGGAGTTTCCTTGTGATGATCGATCGATTCGTGATCTTGGCAATCATGGTCGCCAAATTTAGCTGTGGCTGCAACCCTCCATTTTGCCAATGTTGATGCATTGTCACAAAAATTAGCCAACTCTTTCTTGAATGTCCTTTCATGTTGCTCAGGACGATTAATGTGATCACCAAGACCGAGGGGTTAGCCAACTCTCTTTTTTAACAGTTAGGTTAGTATGTTCGTATTTTATTTTCTAAAATTTTATTTTTGTTCACTCATATTTTTAAATGTTTTGCCTTTTCTGACAGTAGTCGTGTACCAGAGCGCCACTATAGGGCAGACACTGCATTCCGCTCAATCCTTTCCTTATGTACGATTTCTTTTGTAATCGAATTGTTTCATTGTAAACTTCTGAATTAGTTGCTTTGATATAGCCCCAGGGTTTCTATAAGGCCTGAGGCCTTTATGTTGTTGCATGCTGAACGGTTGGGATATTTGTATATATTGCTTTTTGTACAGGTGGAAATATTTTAGGAAGCGAGCATTTACAGAGGAGACTTTGCCGAATTTTCGGCAAAAGTCAAACATTGAGTAAATTTGGTTTTTAGTTAGATGGGCAATTTGGTCATTTGTGCCTGGCACCAATCAGGTGTCAGACACGCACAGGATTCGGCTCAGATTCGAAAGTGGAATTTGGGTCAGGTCTTGTCAAGATGTCACTCCCTAACCCTCGGATTTATAAAACCTTGTGTTAAGACGTGATTCACACCTTAATTATAGAATTTCATAAAAACTATAACTAAAAAGTGAAGAAACGTTAAATAAATAAAATAAATATTTCACATAGAATTTTTCAGCGAAAACTCGGAAACGACAACATCTGAAATCTTAAAAATTTTACATTATTTTACAAGTTAGAACTACTCGAGAGTTCACTAAAAAAGTAGCTCATTATTCATCCACAAGCTATGTACATAATACATTCTATAGATATGCCAAAATCATCACAAGCTCTAGATTTTAGGTTCGGTACCTACAAAATCTATTAGGGGGTGAGCGAAACCACAGCTCAGTAGGGACATAAACCTTTTCATGGTAAATTGATATAATTAAACTAAGTGACAAATAACCACACAGCCAAATATCACATTATTAATAACAATGCATGAATGCTTTTCATCTAATCCCGTTAATTCATATAACTGGACAAGCAGACTTGCACGTCCCATACCATGCTTCCCGAATACCCATTTATATGAACTAACACCCATTTCAATCATCCCATAATTCCCCTTTTGTTAGTCATCTTGTCTAACTCCCTGTCGCCAGTCCCGAATCACCCAATAAAAACCATGTGCACTGTGAGATCCCTGAGACTTGGTACCTGCAAAGAGTTAGACTCAACTACACAAAAGATTATTTCCATTACCCTTTTTTTTCCACCATTATTTTCTCAACCCCAGAATTCTAGCCAAATTCCATGACATGATATAATTATGCCCTTCACAACAATGTAGCCATTTAAAATATCACCAATGCATATATAATTATGCCCACATTGTTCAAATAGTTAAGAGTATGTAAATACCCAATACAAGTGCCACGCATAATATAATGTTCACAAAATTTAATTAAATCAATCTCTATAAAAGGTCCCCCAAGAAACCCCTACCTTGATACCAAAGCTTTTACTAGAACTGTAAAATATTTCCCAATTTTCCACCGCATTCACAAACTCAGTCTCCCATTCTTTTTCTTACTTCTCTCTACCACTATTTCTCTCTCGTTTCTCATGCAAACTATGCATGCCTTTCTCAAGATGTAGTAAACCATTTGTAAACATAGACTCCTATTTATAGTAGTAGAAGTAGGCAACAAGAAATCTCTCATTGGTTAATACTCTTGGCGGCAACAATATAGGATAACAACAACTTGAGGTTATCTTCAATCTTGGGATGTCCCGCCACCTAGCAAGAATGGTGGCACCATCTCTAGCTACAATACACTTGATCCAACACCTTATGCCAATGAGTCCACCTCATGCTTCTTACCAAATATATCTTTTAAGCCTTAACTCCTAAGTTTTTAACAAAATATAATATAATTCTTGATAAGATAGGTTTATTCAAATCTCTCACTCACTTAAATATCAATCAAAATATACTAAGATTGACCTCAACGTGCACACTGCCATGCAAATAATATGGGTTCTTATATATATATATATATATATATAATAGAATAAGTATATATGTAATGCACATTTTTATATATATAATAAGATTATATATATATAACTATCTAGGTTATGAATTAAATATGTAACAAAATTTTTAATTTTCCCAAAATAATATATATATTTAAAAATATGTGGTTTCACAGTAGATTCGTAGGTTCCCTTTAGTAAGGTTGTGGGTTGACTCAACTCCTCATAGAAGATATACAAATTAAAATTCCACAATTTAATTCTTCTTATTAATAAAGGTTAATTGAAACCTTTTAGGACATCCACAAACCACGGTTGTCGCCTAGCAGCAAGTCACGGTTATCCGAGCTAAATGAGATGTTGTGAAAGAACCCATTCAAATTGGAATGACTGTGCAATTGAATCCTTCTCTTCTATCAATACTCCTTATTCACATTATTAGATTATGGAATCCGATTGTCAATATCCTAATGTGAATCATTCCTTTTATATGATTATCCTAGTAAGATTTGAAGATTTCTTCTTTGAAGTCTTATCCACTACTCTACGCAGAGATTTGACCAATCATATCTTGGAGTATTCTCTCTCCTTTACTGAGAGTAGCGATTCCTTGTTGTACATTCATTTGCTTCCATGACTCTATTGAGATTCATGATGAGCACATTTAAGCTATGCTTAATTCAGCATGACCATATAGTGCCCTCAAATATTAACAACATAGCCACAAAACATTTAAGATGCCTCAGTCCAAGGATTAGTTTGCTCCATTGCAATTTATGAGTTCCAACTTGACATGTGAGTAAAGACTTCCATGCTATAACTCATGTGTTGGATCGCGTTTAGTGTACTTGTTCTTCTACAAGCACTTATACACATATTATTGTATCTCCACACTTAATGACTTGAGACCTTGCCATTCCCTACATATAGAGACGATACTGTGTACTGGTCTTTGCGGAATATTGATGTCCAATCAATTTTCCTATGACTAGGAACATATTCAGGATTTAGGGATGATGAGAAGTCTCCATGTATGCAATCTCATTACATAGCTCTCATATCCACTTGTGTATTCCTTGGACTATGGTTGTTCTACATACTGAAAGATAATACAGGATGATTTAATGTATAGAACAACCTTTCTTGCCCATTGATAACATAATATGTCTTTTATCAAAGATGTCCTTAACTCTAACTATTACATAATTAGTTGGCTTTAAGGGCAAATTTCTAACAATCTCCTACTTGCACTTTAAATTTAATCTGACATGTATCTAATACCCATCTTCTCCATGTGTCGGTCCAGCTAAAGTTGACTCATAGGCTTTGTGAGTGGATCTGCAACGTTGTCTGCTGAAGCCACCTTGAGCATGCTAATATCTCCATCAGCAACATATTCCCTGATTAAGTGATAGCGCCACAAAAAGGTCTTGGATCTTTAATGAGACCTTGGTTCCTTGGCTTGTGCTATAGCCCATTGCTGTCACAGTATAAAATGACTGGTGACTGAATGCTTGGGACCACTTCGAGTTCAGTAATGAACTTCTTTATCCAGATTGCTTTCTTTTGCTGCTTCGGAAGCAGCTATGTACTCTGCTTCAGTTGTGGAGTCTGCAGTGGTGGTCTGCTTGCAACATCTCTAATTGATTGCCCCTTCATTCAATGTGAACACATACCTAGAAGTGAATTTCCGATCATTAACATCATATTCAAAATCTGAGCCTCTATATCCTTCCACCAGTAATTATGGGTTTCATCCATAGACTAGGAACATATCCTGGTCCTTCTGAGGTACTTTAACATAGTCTTTACAGCACTCTAATGTTCTGATCCAAGGTTTGATTGATATGCTTGTGATGCTCACAACATAGCTGATATCAGGCCTCGTATGTAGCACTGTTTGGTTTCTCCTTTCGAAGACAATTTTAAGTTGTGGAGTTCTAAGTGGACTCCACTGATTAGGATTCTATATTTCTTGAAATATTCAAGAAACTCAATACTCAAGTATTCTCCTACTCGATCTGATCTTAGAATTTTGATTCTCATTCTTGTTTACTTTTCAACTTTGCTCTTGAATTTTTTGAACTTTTCAAAGGCCTTGGACTTGTACTTTATTAGGTATACAAAGCCCAACTGAGAGTAATCATCGGTGAACGTAATAAAGCAAGAAAAGCTACCCCTTGATGTAGTGGACAATGGCCCACATACATCAATGTGGATTAATTCAAGAAGCTCAGTGACTCTTTCCCCTTTTCCTGAGAAAGGCAAATTTGACATGTTACCTTGAAGGCAATATTCGCAGGTGGGCATAGCAACTGAACCCAAAGATTCAAGGTATCCTTTTTTGACCATCCTTTGGATCCTATCTTGGCCAATGTGTCCTAACTTTAGGTGCAAAACTTGAGTCGGATTGAGTTCTTCTCTGGGCCTCTTAGGTCCTAGAATCTCAATTAAGCAGTTGCTATTTTCCACAATTTGAATTTGGTGCAGACCATCGATCATAGTACATTTACATATGATTATATTGCCTTGCTGTAAAGAGCATCCCATTCTATTGAATGTGGCAATGTAATCTTCATTCAGCAATGCTGAAACAGATACTAGGTTCTTTACGCAACTTGGAAGGTAAAGACATTCTTTAAGTTCAAGTGTCTTCCCATGCGGTAGCTTAAGGTGGAAAGTGCCTACTGCTTTTGCAGATATGTAGGTACCATTACCGACACGTAGCATTATTTTCCCTTTTGACAAATTCCTATGATCTGTTAGACCTGGCAATGTATTGCAAATGTGTCTGCTAGCTCTTGAATCCATTATCCAGGTGGAAGTTTCAAGTGCCATTACTGACTTAATGACAAAATTGCTCTCTTCATAAGTTTTGTTCCTTGTGCATGAAAGATGTACATTACATCTCTTCTTCCCTTTAGCATCCTTATGGAAGCTAATCCCTTTGACATTAAATGGTTCATTTGAGGCTTGCTTTGTGTAATGTGTTATGAATGGGGTTCTACAAAAGTATCTACACACATAACATATATAAAATTAGATTGTTTTGGTTAAGGCCATAGATTTAGGGTCTTTAAATTCTATAGCTCCTCCCACTATTTTCAACGATTTCCATAATCCCTCAAAAAAGGAATATGAGAGACTTATGTAAGATGTATCTTAGCGGGATGGGAGACTCCCTATTATTTGGATCACCACACCATAATGGGATCTAGGGATAATACAAATAATAAAGAGAGAGTCCTTCTACTCATTCACATCATGATGTGAGTTCCCATATAATTTGGCCTCTAGCAAATGTATACCCCCAAATATTATCGTGAGACACCATTGTACTAGTTAAGTATTAGCCCACCATTCTTGCAACGTATAGTGAAACAATCATGAACCTCATTATAATAGAATGTTGGTCCATGTTTGAGCCTATCCTTGCAACATCCAATGTATAAATGAATTCTTCCTAAGCAAGAACATCTTGCTGTCAGTCTCCCATATTTGAGGCAAAGTGTTCACTAGGGTCAAGCCTATTCGGAATTCACCATAGTGGAAGGCCACGACAGGCTTTTGAAAGTCTATCGTTTTTCTACTTAATTTAGTTAATTCAGGGTTTTAAGGTCTCATCATAAACATGCTTAATCCAATTAAATTACTTAGCCTAGGACAACTATTATTCTAAATCATAATAGTAGTTGTACGATACTCCCACTATTTGTTTTGCAAATCAAATCAATTTCATAAAACTCTTTTATTTGAGACTGGGAATATGCATTAGTACTAATGGAAAGCCTTTGCATTTCCTAAAGTTTAGATAAATAGTCATCTATAGGCTTATGGATGATTATGGACTGGATTTCGATCTAACATCTAGCCAGAATGTCGGATCTAAGGCCTTTGGAAGGAGGTTGATTTTATTACGTGTCTTAACTACATAAAACATTCATGGTTGTTATTGGGCGTTGGACCTATGAATAATACAAGCAATCTTGACTTGATTATTCCTTCTCTTGGTCTTCCTTCTTCCCTATAACTATTTGAGAATAGAGAACTTGAGATAGAGAACTTAAAGCCCAATGGACTTTAAGGGAATTACATTTGAGATTAAGAGAGAGGAGAGGCATGCAATCCCTTATTTAATTTACAAACCAATAAATCAAACCTATTCCATTCATTTAATGAATAATCGGCCAATCACATTGTGTCATGTATTTGTGTTCATAAGTCCATAATCATCTCTTTGATTATTTAATCTCATTAAATAATTAACTTAGAATCGAATTCTAAAATTTTTTATTGGATAATATGGGCTTAATTTCAATGAAACATTTATTCAATCAAAAAAATAATTTTCACAAATGGTGAAAAACCCTTTGTCATTTAGTGAAATGGGGCAAAACAACAATTAATTCAAGTTTTGGACACTGTAATTTTTCAGCAATTGCATAAAACGCCCCTAATTTACAAAATTTCATGAGGACCCCAAAAGGGATCCTAGGGTGGGGCCGGCCATGTTGGAGAGAGAGAGTGTGTGTGTTGATATTTTGAAAAAGATGGTGTGATTTTGGGACCACAAGGTGGTACCATCTTTTGTACCCAAAAACATCTTCATTTTCATTGGTTTCTTTTTAAAACTTTAGGGGACAAAAACTATACACTATATGAAAATGTCATAGGATGTCATAAAATATTTTTGACTAACATTTAACATACAAATGTCAAGTATCAAATAAGATCAAAAAGCATGCTTGACAAGAACTCCTATGAACATATCATGAACACCAAGAACATTTCAAGAACCTTTTTCAAATCTTTATGACTCTTCATAAATCACACAAAAATTATAAATTCATGCAAAAATGATATCCATGCTTAGAATTTCAAGACTAACACAACCATGTAAACATTTCACACATGGACACACACAAGACCCAAAAAGACCCTCCTTGCCGCCACTCCTATTGGTGTCATTTCTTGATTTTTCTTTTCATACTCCTACTCATTCGTCCTAAATACCATGTCCTATGAATGAGTGACATGAAGGAAAAAAAATCTAACACATGTATCACACAAGTTTGAAACAAGCCCATATTAAAACCAATAACCAAAATGAAAGGCTCAAACAGACTAGACCTTGGCTCTTGATACCACTTAAAGGAAAAATGCATCTAATGCTTAGGAAATGAACTTTAGCCACAACCTATATAACAAAAACATTCTAAATGGCAGGTTCATTTTGTTTATACTAGTTGAGCTAAACCCTTTTCATTTTAAACCAAGTAACTTAGCCTAATCTCTTTGAACACCAATAGAAAAGGGAAAAGGGAATAGATCTTTACCCTTGATGACCTTTCTTGATTTCTCAAGAATGAACACCTTTGTTGGAAAGGCCTTTTGTTTCTCTTGATTTTAACTCCTTCACCTTAAGGCTTCAAGATTGGAGTCGTCTACCTCACCACACCAAATGCTCTGAGAGATGAAGAGAAGGCAATCAAGAAGTATGGATGCTAGTCTACTTTGTGATTGGACTAATTTTTGGTTTATGGAAGATGAGATACAAAGATCATCAACCAATGTAGGAAACCCAAAAACTCTAGCTAGGTTTTCTCCAACACTTAGCATATATAGGACAACACAAAAGGCAATTGGGTAAGTATGTGAGGCTCCATTTGGTCCATGGGTCATGTTATCTTATGCCACTTATTCCTTGGGCCCAATGCGCTCGAATCAGGTCAGAACACCTATGTGAGAACCTTATATGAGAATCAATCGTAGCCATTAAAATGCATCTGAATGGTTTAGGAGAAAAAGCAAGCTTACGGTGCAAACGGGTAGGTTGTAGTTTTCCCTTAGTCCAAGTGTCAAGCAGCGCCTATTTCGAAAAAAAACGCGCCTTTCTTCTTCCTGACAGTGGCTCCTTACTTCATAGTCGCGCCTTTCTTGTCAATGAATTTATGAATTTATGAATGAACCCTAAACACCCAAAATACCAGACATAAATTTGTGTATTCCTCTTCTCTTGTCGCAAAAACTCCTACTCTGTCTCTTTCACTTCCTCTTCTGTTGTCGCAGAACTTTCCTCATCTAGTATTTCTCGTTTGAACATCTGAATCGGTACGTTTCTCTCGAATTCCCTATCTTTCTTTCATATTAAAGTTTGCATGTTATATTGCATTCACTTAATGTTTAAATTTTGTTTAGGATTTTAGGGCATTGATTTTTTGGGTATTAGTAGTCTGTCTCTGGTTAGGATTTTAGGGCTTCGATTTTCTGGGTAAGAGTAGTCTATCTCTGTAGTAGTTGTGTTTGAAAAAAATATAAATTGGCTTCAAGTGCTTTTTTTTTTGGTAGTGTCTCTGTAATTTGTTGAAGCATAGTAACTCGTTTTTAAAGTTTTTCTGCGATTTAAATATTCTTTAATTTTTCCAAAATTTGGGTTGTATTTTTGTCGCAATTTTTTGTGGTAATTTGTCGAAGTGTAGATTCACAGCTGTTGCTTCTTCCTTTTTTTTTTTTTTTTGCATTCTGCTTGCTTGTTGTCTTTTCTTAAAATTCCAGGAACCTTCATCTATTTCTCATTGTAATCCTACTTTGCCCATCTAGTGGTGTGAGTGTATGACATCATTTTAGGGATTTAATGGGGCTTGGAAAACAATTAATAAGTACCATTAGAAGTAGAACGCAAAAGAGAAAATTGAATTTTAACTATGAATATGAGATGATTTGGAATGCACAAGGATCAATGCATCTTGTAGTAGGTATCAATTCTGTATCTTAATGTGTTGAAAATAATGTTGGTAGGTATCAGTTTTGTATTTGAAAATAGTGTTTGTAGGTGAAAATTACGTATTTTAATGTGTTGAAAATAGTGTATCAGTTTTGTATCTTAATATGTTGAAAATAGTGTTAGTAGGTATCAATTATGTATCTAAATGTGTTGAATGTATTTGTTAGTATTAATTATGTATCTTAATGTGATGAAAATGTGTAGATAATATTGTGAGTAGGTATCACTTCTGTATGTTAATGTGTTCATAATATTGTGAGCAGGTATCACTCCTGTTCCTTAAGCAAAAGGTGTCTCTTGCAAGTATAAAATGGAATATATGTTTGAGCTTTGCTTCCCGGAGTAAGAGGTATATTCTACATGGGTGAATAATATGTGTGTGGCGAATTCAATCCTGTGTAATTTTGGGGCACATTTCAGTGAGTCGCTTATGAAAAGATTTAGAGAGAGCTGTTTTGGGCACCTGTTGGGCCTCCATAAAATTGCATTTAGTGGTCAAATTATGCATACTCTCCAACCCGTGTGAATTCTTTGAGGCACCAACTCATTGTCTTCATTCTTCACAATGGTAATTTCGGATTTCTTGGGAACAACTTGGATGGGACTCACCCACTTACTATCTGAAATGGGGTATATAATTCCCACGTCCAAAAGCTTTAAAACTTCCTTCTTAACACTTCTTTCATCACCGGATTCAACCTCCTTTGGGCTTCCCTTGTAGGTTTCACTTCTCCTTCCAAAAGGATCCTATGCATGCACTTTGTAGGGCTTATTCTTCTAATGTCTACAATGGTCCAACCTAGGGTAGTCTTGTGCTCCCTTAGAACTTGAATTAATTTGTCTTCTTCAGATGCACTCAAATTAGAAGCAATGATCACAGTCAGTGTCTTTTCGTCACCTAAATATGCATATTTCAAATTCTCCGGAAGGGGTTTTAGCTCAACCTGTGGGGCCTTCACAATAGAGGGAACAAGCTTATTAGTAGATAATGGAAGAGGCTCAAAAATGGAGTTAGACTTACCTCTTTGGGGAGGCAAGGCCTCAAGCATATTCACGTCTCCTATGGCGTCCGCCCTTGTGATGCATTAAATGTTTCTTGTAGCATCTGCGCAAGTACATCTATGGAAAAACAAGCATGATCATCATTAGGATATTTTAAAGCATCAAATACCTTAAACTCCACGGTTTCCTCATCGAGTGCCATTGTGAGAGTGCCTTCATACACACCGATTTTTGTCCTTGCTGTTCTCATGAATGGATGTCCTAGAATCAATGGAAGGTCTTTTCCAGGAATAGGAACTTCCTCCATCTCAAGCACTAGAAAGTCAGCTGGAAAAATTAGCTCATTCACCTTGACCAAAATGTCTTCCAACACTCCCTTAGGATATTTGATTGACAGATCAGCCAATTGTATGCTCATAGAAGTCTTCTTAAGCTCACCTAAATTTAAAGATTCAAAAACAAAAAAAGCATCAAATTAATTGAAGCACCTAAGTCTAATAAAGCATGTTCAAACCTTTGATTTCCAATGAGACAAGGTATAGTAAAACTCCCTGGATCCTTTAGTTTAGGAGGTAATTTACGCAATAGCACGGTAGAGACTTCTTCACTTAAGGCCACGGTTTCATGCTCCTTGAACGTCCTCTTATTTGTACAAAGCTCTTTGAGGAATTTTGCATAGCTTGGAATTTGTTGGATTGCATCGAGCAAGGGAATGTTCACTTGCACTTTTCAGAAAGTCTCTAGGATATCCTTTGAAACTTGCTCCTTTTTTGAATTCAAAAACCTACGAGGAAAAGGAACCTTTGAAGTAATTGAATGATTCACAAGAGAACTTACCTTAGAGTTGTCACTTGGAACCGTAAGCTTGGGAGAGGGGGCAGCCACTGTTTTGGTTGAATTTCTCTCCTCATTGTCATCCTTTTCCACCTTTTTGCACTTCGAAGAGTAATCGCATTTGCGGTGTCATGGCCTCCATTAGGATTTGGAATTACTTGGCTTGGAAACTTTCCTGGCTCTCTTTGGCTCAAGGAGGCTGCAATCTGTCCAACTTGGTTTTCAAGGCTCTTGATTGCTGTAGACATTTGTGCCTGTGTTTGCCTTGTTTCCTGCATAAAACCTTGAGTGCTTAATGCCAAAGAATTAATTAACTCTTCTAAAGACTTACCTTGCCCAGGTGGTGCAGGTGCATTTTGTTGAGGAACAAACTGATTTTGTTGAACTGGGGCTGTTTGCACATTTTGGTTGTTCTTCCATCCAAAGTTAGGGTGTTGCCGCCATCCCGAATTATAAGTGTTAGAAAATGGATCGTTTCTTGGCTTTTGTTGCTGCATATAGTGTGCTTGAGCCATCTCTTCTCCATTACCATACAAACTTGGACAAGACTCCGTATGATGTCCGGGATTAGCACACACGGCACACACTTGTGCTTGAGGGATTAACTGCTTAACAAGGTTAGTCAAATTAGCTATTTGAGGACCAATATCACTAGCACTTACCTCATAAACACCTGCTTTCTTTGGGGGAGCTCTCCGGTAATTAAACTGTTGAGAGTTTGCTGCAATGTTCTCAAACATCTCCTTGGCTTGAGTAGCACTCTTGTTCATCAAACCTCCTCCACTAGTAGCATCAACCATCATCCTCTCCGAATCAAGTAATCCCTCATAAAAGTATTGCATAAGTAGCCAATCTTCAATTTGGTGATGAGGGCACGAAGCTAGGAGTCTCTGAAACCGATCCCAATACTCATGAAATGATTCTCCATCTAGTTGCTGCACTCCCATGATCTCCTTCCTAATATGGTTTGTCTTTTGAGCTGGAAAGAACTTTGCAAGGAACTTGGAAGCCAATGATGTCCATGTTGTGACAGATGCACTAGGTAAAGAATAGAGCCACTCCTTGGCTCGTTCCTTGAGTGAGAATGGAAATAAACGCAATCTGATTGCCTCATCACTAATCCCTCCATTGTGCATAGTCGCGCACACGGCAAAGAAATCCTTGATATGTATGTGAGGATCATCCCCAGCCTTGCCATAGAATTGCGGCAAAAGGTGAATGGTGCCACTCTTGATCTCAAAGGTGGTTGTAGTGGCTGGATACGCAATACAAGATGGCTGGTCCAATGCTTTAGGAACTGTGAAATCCTTCAAAGGTCGGGTGAGGTTGTTGAGTTCCAACTCGTCTCCCATCTTGATTGGAAGTGTATCTTGCTTATTTTTATCTCGATGGAGATAAGAAGTGTGTTCTCTAGTTCAGGGTCGTATGGTATAAGTTCGTGACTCTGCGAACGACGACCCAGCATATACCTGAAATTGAAAACAAAACTCAATTAGATTGAAAATCCCCGGCAACGGCGCCAAAAACTTGTTGGTAAATTTTAACAACAATATTAAAACCTTGCAAGTGCACAAATCAAATGATAGTATAGTAAGCAAGCAAGGGTCGATCCCACGGAGATTGTGATCTAAAGAGATGTTTATCAATGTCACGCAATGAAAATCAAAACAAAGGACTTCCAAACACACACCAACACCAAGGGGGTTTTGATTTGATTTTGTGAATAAAACAAAATAAGGAAAAGAAAACAAAAGAGAATTTAAATTAGAGTTTAAGAGAAATTGGTTTAAAATCAATCAAGAACAATAGCTAGGACTTACTATCCACCTCCAAACAATCAATCAATCCATAAACAACAATAGATAATCAATTTCTAGCAAGCATATTATGACGACACTCACAACAAGATCATGGCATTTGACTCGAGTTGTATGATTCTCTCTTAAGTGTATGTAAAGTGTATGGCATTTACATCAATAAGTGTATTCTTAATTGAAATCTAGTATGGCATTTACTCAAATTAACAATCAAGAATCCATTAAGATCAAAGAGAATATGAGTGTCACAAAAACCCTAAAACATGGCATTTGTTATTAGGAATTCAAGAATCGATTCTCATAACTAGTTCTTAACCCAATTATTCGTTGCAAACAAGAACACATTCAATATGGCAATTGACCTATGTTCTACAACAATTTAATTCCAATACATGCTTCTAAGTTAGCTACTCAAAGAAACAAAATATCAGAATTCACATAACATAGAGAAACTGAAATCATCACGCTTGTAGAAACTAAAAATCCATTAAACTTGTTTATAAAATTGAAATCATGTTTAGGGCTTCAAGATTAAGCCCTAACTAACAAGAAATTAGTTACTCATGGTCTTGGATGAACTCAAAAATAAATACATAAGAACTGAAAATTAAAAGAAGGAAGGAAAAGAAAGAACTCGTTGGCAGCTTTCTCCTCTTGCACGGTTGATCTCTTTAGGACGTGAATCCTTTGTATCAGGTGTTGGCTCATCTTTTATATCACTTATATCAGAGTTCTAAACCCTAAAATTGACTGAAAAGTCGTCCAAGAAGTCTTGGTAAACAAGGAATCCAAATAGGAAAGTAAAAATCACAATTCCTAACTCCACTGGGAAATACAGCTCAGCCCAATGTTCACACGATTTGGGGATCTTCGGCCTTGTAGCAAAATCATTAAAAATATATTTTAGAAAGATAAATGTCTTATCTTTCCAACCATATATAGCATGTAACTTGAAAAATTCGGGAAGGCTTCCGTTTCTTCACATTCACGTAACATGTATGAAACTGTCCTGTCTGCACATGGGCTAACTTTACTTGTAATACTGTACCAATTGGCTTGGTAGAAAATTCTAGAAAAATCATAGATTTAACTTCAAGATGTTAGCTTTCATCTCCAATTGGTCTTGCGCTAAAATTCCCCCGAAAAGTTGATTTTCCCTTAAAAACCTTCTAAGAGCGCAGAAAAGCTGAAAATCAGAAAAGTAAAGTAATAAGCCCTTTTTAAATCTAATTCTCTTACAAAACCTAAGTAAAAAGAGTACATAAATGAGTATATTTATGGACTTATCAAATACCCACAACTTAGATTTTGCTAGTCCTCGAGCAAAACAAAACGGAAAATAAAAATGAAAGAACAAAGACTCAAGACAAACAAACAACTAAATTCCCAATATTGATCTCAGAGATAATTACCAACGGTTAACTAACTTCCAAGAAATAAGCAACATTAACTCAAGGCATTATCAAGGGGTTAACCAAACTTTAATTGAACAACTTGGAGTGTCGTGTGTGAAATAGCCAACATTAATATTACCACGACTTATGCTTCACAAAAGTTAAATAACCAAATAAGAACAAGCTTTAACTTCAATTCTCACCAAGGATGTTCACTCCAATGAAAGCACTCGAAATTTGACTAGGTAGTGTCACTCATATATGTGAGAAGAATCAAATCAATAGGATGTACTCACATAATTGAAATAAAAGCACAAGACATGAATAAAAGATCTCATGAAAAGATATCGCATACTTGAAAACATTTAAACAATCCGACCATAGTCCTTCCACACCTATTCTCCACATGAGGAACTAGACTTCTCCTTGGATCAAGTAGGACTTTCACTCAGGTTGAAATAGGACTTAGGGCGATGGGTGAAACAAGAAAAAGATATGGATAAACAAACAAAGTCTAACGGCTAAGTAAAGCTTTCCATGAAATTATAACATCTTGCACTTCATCTTGATATTGTCTTAAATTTTTTTATTATTATTATTATTTTCACTTTTTTTTTTCTAACTCCATTAGCTTTCTAATCAACCCATGTAACAAGTGTTAGGCCAATAACTCCCAAGCTAGATAGCTTTAGGGTATTAAGTGTAAAACACTCCTCGGGCTTAAAAACTCGAGTTGAAAAGGCCTTGGAATCAGACCTTTTTTATTTTTTATTTTTTTATTTTTTTATTTTTTTATTTTTTTTGAAACAGTATCATATACACATGATTGAACAATTTGTGCAATTCTCCATTAACCTTGAAAGTGCTCTACAAAGCTCCTTAGAAGGGTGTAGGATAAATATACAAAAGGTTAAGGTGACGAGAATTGGGTAAAGAATTATAAGGGCTTACATAAAAGGCACAAGCGGTTGACTAGGGATAAAATTGATATGGGTTGGCTGGAAAGGCTCAAATGAACGAAACCAGGCCTATATCACTTCCTAGGATCCATGTGGTTCATGAAATATGCCTCAAATAGATAATGAAAGTCGTTCTAGCAAACAATTTAAACATCCTCAAGTACTTGACCAAAACAAAGAATAATGAGATCACAACGACTTGTGGACGAGAAAATTATAGAATAGTATATAACACTCAAGAAAGAGAGGTATAGGCTCAAAAGCTCACATAATAAGGGTTATATAAGTCTACGCTACCCTTATTTGGGAATTTAAATCATGTGAACTCTAATCGAAAATCATATTAACATGGCTATGGGCAAAAAGATTTGCCAAGTTTAATCACAAAATTAAGGCTAACAAAAACGTAATGTAAAGAATTAATGTCATGCTCACAATTCCTTGCAAGTTAATTGTCAATAAAATTAAATCTCATCATAGAATTGGGAAGTGACAACTACAAACAAATAAAAACTGGACTCAAAGTTAAAGAAAATATTTCTAGGTTTTTATAACATTTTTCTGATTTTTATTTTATTTTATTTTATTTTAAGGAGAAATGAAATTAGAAACAAGGCAACAAAATAAAAGCAAAGTTAAAAATTAAAAAAAACCAAAAATGAAAAAGAATTGAGAACCAATCAACAAGACAATAAACTATGTGGAGAAGAAGGTATGGAAGGTTCGCATGACTTCTTTGTTCAGTTGCTGACCAAGGATGGTTGGTTGGATGACTCGGTAAGCATTGATTGATTTGGGATTTTGTCGAAATGCCCGTGCTATGTAGTGATTTATTGATTTAATAATGGAAACAACCCTTTTATGTAGAACATTGATATGGCCTTTCTTTTGCTATGGGAGCGGCACAACAGCTCTGGCAAGTGGGTGGGTTCTGACTAGATGATATTGGACACCACTTTTCAGGTCTGTATTATTTCATAAGCACTGTTTATTTTCAAATTTGGTATCCGTTATGATGCATAACTCGTGTGCCTCTATGTAGAAAAATGATGCCTTAGATTACATGCAAATGAAGGCTTATGTGGCAAAGGAGGACAGGCAACACAGCAACGGTCCACTAGGAATGGTCAAGGGCGAAGGGCCTAAGTTGGCTAAATCATGGTCGTTTGTGAATCATGTTTTTTTGCCCTTCAACCTACAAAGGCAAAAGCACTGGATCTTACTTGCTGTCGATTTAAGAGAGTGTGAGATAAAGGCATATGATTCAAAAGTAGATCTGTGCAGAACTCAAGCCATCCAACGGGCTGTGCAGCTGGTGGCGAAAATGCTACCCCGGTTGTTACAGCAATCTAGATCTATTAGTGATGGTCTACTTCACAATAGTGTGTGGCCAGTTATTCGGGTCATGGATGCACTCCAACAAGTAGGCGAGTGAGCCACCTAAACACATTGTCTTATTAAATGGATTTGTTGTACAATAAATCACAACTTCTTCGCTATGTTTCAAGGGTGACTATAGGATGTACATCCTCAAATACTGCGAGTTTTTGACCTCTAATGTAGACCTAGCCAATAATTTCCATGACGCCATGCCCTTCTATTGGTTGAAGCTCGCTGTACAGTTGTTGTAGGGATATTGATAACTGTGATTCATTAGGAGAGACTATAACTTGCAAAGTTTTTAACTCGGTAGGTGTAGTGTAGTATAAGAACTTGCAAAGTTAATTTAACTGGGTGGGCGGTCTGTAATTATGCAGGTAACAGTTGTTGAACTTAAGAAAGGTATCATATAGCAACTCTTCTTTATGATCCAACTCCCTCGTTTCACTTAAAATTAAAGAATAAGTTTTTGTATTCTATCCAAATACAAGTTGTATGAAACCCTCAACACATATTGTTGATGCTACGCTAAACCATAAACCCTAAATGGTGCATGATTCTTTTCAAATATGGAATAAATATGAATGTATCTAGTTTAGGGCAAACACGATTGTGAAGTTAAGATGAGGGCATATGAAACGTTGAAAATTTCATTTACTAATAGTGCTCAAGGCTTAATTCATATTTGTAGATTTCCAAACATGTCTTACATGTAGCTGTCCGGATTACAAATTACATATACTTTAAAAGCCAAAACATTTCCACACATGCAAAAAATTTCTTACTTTTTCATCAATTTAAATGCCAAATTCAGAAATGATGGAACTAACAACAGTAGGAGGATATTTTTAATGCCCTTTACTATACGGATTACTTCAGCATATGCATTAAATTCCTTCACATCCAGCTGGTTTTGAATGTGAGATTCAGTTGGCATGTTGGCTACAGTCACCCATTCATAGCCACTACACCTTGTAGCTCCCTATAAAAAAAACATACAAAATTACATTTTTCAATTTGGGATTACAATGTCAGAGCATATTCTTTTCTTTAGAGCAGTTTTCGTTGCCTTAGGCAATGCCCGATGTCATCCCGATTACTATTGATTACATACGGCTTATTCAATTTTTCATACGAGTTTTGGGAAGATTATATTTACATATGTTGTGAAGCACTTCCAATACAGTCTACCCATAATCCTTTCGGATTTGGAAATTAGCATCACCATCTCAGGATTGCAGTGCCACATCTGTTTGCTTCAGTGTTTGTTGAAGAAATCAACATCACTTTGCCCAGACGTGAAAATAAAGAAAACAGAAGAATTAAACCCTTCCAAATATTTGGTCAAAAGCCCCAATTCTGAAAAATTAAACCCTTCAATTCTGAAAAGGAATTGTATTTTATTATTTGGTCGAAACAGATATGGAGTTTGAAGTTTGAATTGGTCCTAACAATACTTGAGCGGGAAGTTCCAAAGTTCAATATTTTTTATTTATTATTTTATATATTTTTTAACCCTAAACACTCCACAGTAAACCCTAAACCGTAGGCAGCCAACCCCTAAACCCTTAAAGGCGTTTATTAAATCAAAATATAAGTCACACCAAAAAAAAAAAAAGGAAAAGTGGTATGTGGCGGCATATAAATGCGTCGCGTGTCGTTGAGGTTTGCAGGCCCCCACTCCAGCGCCGCCACTTGGCATTTTGTGTTTATTTTTTTCCTTTTTTTTTTCAAAAAATCATATAAAAAATACAGGAAAATTCAGAAAAAATGGGGAAAAATCCTAAGTATGCATGGGGAAGAATACTTTGTATTGAAAGTACAATACCATATTAGGAGTAAGTGAAAAATAAAATTAGGGAACAAACCCTACACTTGGATGATGCAAATGAAAACACTAGTACACTTTTTAAACCCTACACTCTTATTTTTTTTTTTTATCACATTAATTCCGTATCAAAATTTGTATGACACGGCCTTTTTCCGGATATGTCATCGAAGAAAATCTTGTCACGATCCTGGAGGAATTTTTCTGGAATTTTTCCCCCGTAAAGTGGATATTTAAATGAATATTTAAGTGAAATGAATAATAAAAATTGGAAATGTGGTGTGTGGCGGCATGGGAATGAGCTACGTGTCGCTGAGGTTTGCAGCTCCCCACTCCAGCGCCGCCACTTGGCATTTTGTGTATACTTTATTCCCTCTCTTTTTCCAGAAAATCGTAAAAACTACAGGAGAATTCACAAAAAATGGGGAAAAGTCCTAAGTATGTATGGGGAAGGATACTTCGTACTGAAAGTACAATACCGGATTTAGGAGTGAGTGAAAAATAAAATTAGGGAACGAATCTAGATTTGGATGATGCATATAAAAACACTAGTACACTTTTTAAACCCTACACTCTTATTTGTTCGATCACATTAATTCCGTATCAAAATTTGTATGATGCATCCTTTTTCGGAATATGTCATAGAAAGAAATCTCATCATGATCCCGGAGGAATTTTTCCCCCTTAAATTGGATTTTTAAATGAATATTTAAGTGAAAATGAATAAAAAAATTGGAAATATGGCATGTGGCGGCATGTGAATGCGCCGCGTGTCGCTGAGGTTTGCAACTCCCCACTCCAGTGCCACCACTTGGCATTTTGTGTATATTTTATTCTTTTTTTTCTTCAGAAAATAGTAAAAAATATAGGAAAATTTCGAAAAAAAAAAATGGGGAAAATTCCTAAGTATGTATTGGGATGAATATTTCATCAAGAGTTTTGGGTTATACTTTGCAAGGAGTTTTTGGTTAAATATGATATTTAAATCATTATGTTAGTCAAAAGGGATTTCTTGATTATGGGATTCAATTTTATTTTTATTTTTTTTGGTTGCAAAAATCGTAAAAATTGCAGGACAAATTCCGAAAATGATGGGGAAATTTCCTACAGGGTCCTAATCAATATGGGGAAAAAACCCTACACTTATTTCCCCCCTTAAATTCGATATTTAAATCATTATGTTCGTGAAAATGGATTTTCGAATTACTTTATTAAACTCTTTTTTATCTTGCAAATATAGTTTCAAAAGCAGGACGTATCAGGAAATGTGGAGGAAATTTCGAACGTATTTATGGGATCACCAGAGTATCTTAGAAGATCAAGGATAGCTCAGACCCAGTGTGACTGAAAGGATAATCCCTTATGCGTTGACAACACGCAACCTCCCTGGCATATGGCTGTCTGTCATTTTCAACGAATGACTGCTTCAAGGATCAGAACCAGCAATTCCCCGTTTTAGAACACATACTCAAACTATAGGACCCAAAACCATCTAAAATAGATGCACACATGCTACGAAGGTCTATGTAACACAAATGTCTACAACAGGGCTTAAATTGGATCTTAAAAGTATACTGATCTGTAAATTAAAAACACACAAAACCCAAAACACACTTTAATACCCATATCGTACCATGAATACTTAAATTAAATCCACGAGGTCTTCAAACGGAGTTCGCGCTGGAAGTAGTACACCTCCCTTTTCCATTTGCAGAGTTCACAGCAATTCCAGGTATCTACGTTGTAAAAGTATTCGCCCCTACGGTCCCATAATAAATACCACTCCCGGTTACCCTCACAGTGAACGCAGTCTTGAAAATAACTTTTGTCAACAAAAAACTTTGCAAGTGTTGGAGGAGTCACCGTGCTCGAAATTGTATACCTCAGCAGTCGATTGATAATTGAATCCCTACATGCTTGCATGTCAATTTTCTTCGTTTTGCTTAGATGGCACAAAAATTCCATCGCGTCCTCCTTGCCCTCCGTAGGGTTCAATAGCCCTAGTAAGCCAACAACGTAGGAGGATTCCCTATCCCTACCATAGCCATCACCCACATGTTGTTGACTGCCTCATCATCTTTGTGTATGAAAAAGTCGTTAAAAGCTTGTCTGTAAATTATTTCTGGATTGTTATGTTCTTTACACTTTTGTAAGAACTCAACAATTTTCCCTTCATGAAACTGGTACCATTCATGATGCCACTGGTACTTCTCTACTGACACAGTTCGCCTAACCTCAAGATCATTTAGCACTTCTTCAAATAACTTGCATGTCCCCACCATGCTGTATAGATATTCAGAGGAGTGCTTTAGAACCAAAAGCAGCACCTTAAACCATGCTAAGTCTGGGATGTCCATATGGGTTGTCGGAGAAGAGGGAGTGAAAATGGTATCTGGAGGAATAATTAATGGTGTCCTTTCTGGAATAAGAAGAAAGTGATGGGTTCTATATATTGGAAAGTTTCCCAACCGTCGCCACCTAAACTACGGACGAAGACAACATTGGGTTTAGATCATGTATTATTGTCTTCGTTTCCCAACCGGTGTGACTAAAAGGACAGTTCACACACCTTGATGAAGGTGGAGGCGACAAATTAGTGTTCTCGCGCCCACATGCCTATTTACAACTCTTGGGTCTTCGCATTTATGATACTACTTATCAACGCCAGCAGTCAAAAAATTAAAAATACTTTTGATGATAATAATTATGCAAATATCACATCACTACTTACGAAGGTAAACTTAGTTACATTTGAACATGACCAAGTGAACAGTTTCATCTTGGCAAATATGAAACTAAATATCAATGCACCATTAACAGTCAAGAAAATGAAAATGGTGTTTACGATACTAATAATGCAAATATGACATCACCAGTTATGAAGGTAATCTGAATTGAACATGACCAAGTAAACAGTTTTATCTTGGCAATTATACTAAATATGAACTCATATCATCAATAAAGAAAATGAAAAAAGTGTTTACGATACTGATAATGCAAATATCACATCACAAGTTGTGAAGGTAACTTACATTTGAACATGACCAAGTCAACAGTTTCATCTTGTCAAATATGAAACTAAATATCAACGCACCATTAACAGTAAAGAAAATGAAAACAGTGTTTATGATACAAATAATGCAAATATGACATCACCAATTCTAAAGGTAACTAAAGTTGCAGCTCCCCACTCCAAGTCAACAGTTTCATTTTACCTCTCATTGCACCACCACTTGCTCCAAACAACCCTAACCTCACAATGGGTTCACCTACAAAAATTCCCCCATACTTATAACCACTCCAGCAAAAAAATGCAGAGCCTTTGTCACAAAGGAATAATAAAGCTGAAGATGTTGTTGAAGGAGCTGCAAAATCCATAAAGTTTTCATCTGAGGACCACGATGATGTAGCTCATATCATATAGATGCGGTACGATGCGTTGATCATGGAAATCAAAAGGAGGAAGATACATCTAAGATGGTAAGAAGAAACATTGGGGAAGGAGAGAACTAAAGCGAAATTAAACCTTCAATTAGTCAAAATAATGAAAGTGAGTTTCAGGCTTGCAAAAGGAAAAGGTTTTCGAAGGTTCAGTGCTTGGAATGAATCTGTCCAGATGAGGAAAGCAGAAGCACGAAAAGGGTTTGACCTGTTCCGTCAGTATGCAAGATGTGTTGTCCCAAGCTACAATTGGGACGGGATCACCATGGAGTAAACCGTCATTGGATAAAGGTAATTTTGGTTTTTTCAGTATGTTTGTTTGGAACAAATGCGTGGTTCATTTTGAGTACGTTTGTTCAAAATTTGTGTGCGCTCATGAACGTGTAAAAATTCTTCTTTGGACACTTCATAGGTATCTTATGTGTATCCAAACTGTAAAATGTGGAGGAAACTGTAAAAATATGGGGAAACTGTTTTTGGTTTATTATGTGTACTTTTCTCTAGATAAATTGTTGTGCTTTTATGAAGTTTGTTTATATTATTTTCTGTGAACATATTTCTTTTGTGTAATAAAAATGCCTAAAAGGCATGGAATAGAAACAATAGAGGTGGATTTGTTGATAATCAAGGTTTTGCGAAACGGGTATGTCGCGTAGTAATCAAGTAATGAAGGGTTGGCTTTATCTCGTTCGTTTAGGGATGGTAATGGGTTGAATCGGGGGTGGGTATACCATTTACATCCCCATCCCCGCCCCATTAGGGAAGAAAAAACCAATATATAACTACTTTGTTGAAAAGAAAAACAAAAGTACTAAGAAAAGATAATGAATATATATAATACATACTTAGAAGACAATATAAGAATGTTTATATATATATATATTGGAACTTAACTAAATAAATAAGTAGTGTGGCTTAAGATTTGTATAAAATATAATATAATAATATAAAATATACAACTTAGTCGGTACAATCACTTTAATAGCATATTTATATATGAGGTCCATGCTCTTATGTCTTTCCATTTTGGTTCATTTGAATGCAGAAAAATAAATTAATAAATACAGTGCTGAAGAAATTTATTGGGAAGTCCGTTTTTCTTTCCCCCTTTTTTAAGTAATTGGGTTAGTTTTGGGGTTTGAGCATTTATTTCATCTCTTATATGGTAGGTAATTATGTTCATAACTTGGCATTTCAGAGGTTTGCTTATTGGTATCAAATATATAATTTTAGCAATGAAATAACAAGAACCATATTGTGTGTGTAAATTGAAAGCAAAAAATTAGAAATATTTTTCCCAACAATTGTATATGATTCAAATGAAACTAATACTTGTGTTATTATAAATTAGATAATAAACATTAAGGAAATATACTTCTAATTTTTGCAAAATATAATGTTATGGTTGAAAGGAAAGCGAGTTATCACCATATTCCGAAGATGAAGTGTACACTCTGTATTGTCACATCAGATGAAATTTAGTAGGAAAGTGAGTTTTCAAAATCACTTTGGATGATTTATAGCTTCCCCCAATTTTGTAACGGCACAAGGAGTTGGAAGCAATTTTTGGGGCATTTTTCTGATTTTTCTCCTATTTAATACCATTTTAAAAATAATTTTGCATTCAAAAATTCAAACATAACGAAATAATACACATGGCGGGGCCTGACTGCATCCCCCTTTAGTAGGTGCACACGTGTACGTCAGTGACCATTGCCACATCCTTCCTTTGCAACCTAAATTATTATTATATTGTCATTTTCTTAGAAAATTCATAACTAAATATACAAAAATCAGGAAAATATTTTGCAAATTGCTACAAACTCATTGAAACTTGATAAATCAAAATTCGAGTGTATGCTAACATTTGAACTAATCATAAGAGGATCCTGTGATTAATACGAGGCTTTCATCCGAATTGAACATAACTAAATCAAATACTCATATTACTTGAAGAAAAAAAAAACTAATGGGACAAAATGGAAAACTTCCGGACATAATATATAAACGTTGTTTTATGGCTATGGGATACTCATTGTCTTACATCCAAATCCTCTTTTCTCTCTTTTCTTCTTTCGAGTTGTCTTTTTTGTATACAAACCTTCAACCGAACCCCCCAATCTGAAGATTTTTTCAACATGTCCGCCAGTTCAAGTGCCAATGCGAATCAGGAGGACTCCGATGGGTCATGGGAATATGCCCCCGATTATTCAATAATTATTCAACGAAAGTGGCCTTAGTTTTCGTTCCCAGTCCAGCCCCAAGACCTACAGTTTCTGAAGGTCCTCAATGTGCTTCTCCAGTTTGTCAGCCGCAATCGTGGTCTCTTTGTAATCTGCAACAAGCATATCCAGTTCTGCTTTCTGTTTCTGATAGTCTGCCAAGTTGGATGCATGAGTAGTCTTGCAGAACTAAGAGGCATGGAAGGAGGGCTTGAGATCTTCATAACAGTTGTGAAGATTAAGCACATCTCTTGCCAGACCCAAGCTGAGCTCAAGGATAGGCCTGGGAGCCATGTTCTCCCTGTGCAACAGATCTAGGTCTTTCATCAACTAGTTAACAGCCTCTTTGTTCTCATCCAAATCCAATTCAATTGACTGCCAGATCCTCACCCTTTCCACTGCTTCATCCACTGCCCTGGACTTGGCTTTGCTTGGAGTGGCTCCCAGCTTCTCAAGTCTGTCCAGCTGAGCATCTAAATCCATAGCTTCAAACTCTGCCAATTCTGATCAGCAAAGGAGGCTGTGGTTGAAGAGCCTGGAACATAATGGATAGGGATCTGCAAGAATGAGCTTCATGTTAAATCTACACGGAAGTAACTACAGAAAGAAAAATATTAAGGCATATTGAAACTTACAACTACAATGGGAGGTTTGATAGGGCTAGTCACCACAGCTAACGACCTAGCAGTTCTGTCCCCTTTCACTTGAAAAACATAAGCATTAATTTTAAGAAACAAGACTAGACATAATTAAAGGACCTAAGGCAGGATTGGGAAAGATAGAAAACTACCTCAGCTTTACGGATGGCAGCAGAATGTTCTGCCTCCACCTCATCAAATAGGGCCAATTCTGAGCTTGTAGGCTCTGTCCCTGGAGCCTCTTCTTGTTTCTTGGCCAGCGCAATGCTCTTTGCTATTACTTCAGCAGGAATTTCCTCCTACATGTAGACATGAATCAAGTTAGTACAAGTATAAATGCAAAATGAATCAGTCCTATGCTAAAAAAATCTCACCTCTTCCTCTCCATCTTTACTCTTCTCTTTGTCTCCTTTTGAGACATCAGTCTCTTTCTCTACAGCTTCGAGGCCTCTCTCAGCTCTTCATCAATTTCAGAGGTGGCTGTAGGCTCTTCTGTTTCCTCAGACTCCACCACAGCCCTCTTCCTAAGCCTCTTTGACTTAGTAGGAGGAGAAGAGGGACTTTCAATTGAAAAAGCAGAAAAAGGAGTTACAAATTCCAAATCAACAGGACAGGACAGAATAAAGGCGGCAAAAGGAAGCTCCAGATCTCCAGTAGCAATGACAGAAGTAACTGCACAATAAAGGGAACTTAGCAGGCAGTCTAGCAAAGAAAAGTACAAGGACAAAAGTCATGAACTTACCAACCACTTCCCCAACTTGAACGGCTTGTCCCCTAAGATTTCTTGTCATAGAAGTATCTGAAACAAACAAACAGAACAGAGTTAAGACATATCTCAGAATACTGAAATCCAAAACAGAAGGAGCAGAACTGGCAATTTTACCTTCACTCACTTAAGCATTTATGCCCTTGACCATCTGCACTATGAATTTTTTGGCTTCTGGCTCTGCATAGACAGTTCCAACATCCCAATTTGCAAAAAGCACCTTCACAACAGTGCTAGCATCTATCAGACCAGGAAACCAAGCCTTCCACCAGGCATCAAACTCTCCAGAACTACAGGAATTAGGCTCCCATGACGGATAGAGGGCATCCACACTGTTGTTAATCTTGTTCACCGAGCACCTACAATCCTTGTGCACGTCTAGATCATCTAAATCCCTCCATGAGATAGCACGATTACAACTTCTGTAGGATTTGAGAGGAATGAACTGAGGGTAGCCAAGTTGCCTGGCGCAGAAGTTGGGATGATAAACTTCTGCTCCAAAATGGTACTTAGGATGTCACACTTAGAAATTTCTTCCTAAAATAAATCTTGGCTTCTTCTTCTTCTGACCCCTTCTCAAAAAGTCTGTATCCAGGCTAGAACAAAGGATATTTTCTTCTCAATACCACCGGCCATTGAGCAGTAGACATTTTGGTGCAGTGCCTAAAGAACATCAGGTATTCTTCAACGGAGCGCTTAGGCACTTCTGCTGACATCAAGAAGACTGCCATAACCTGGTCTTCAGGCAGAACAACGTCTAGAAACCTCAGTTCTGGGAAATAAACTATAGCCAGATCTGGATTATCCAAAATGCACCAGGAGCAGAGATGTTCAGTGGATTCTCTAGAGTGACGTTGTGAAGGTTCTTGTATAGATGAGCTAGAACTATGGGTCCAAGCCCTACATCAGTATGGTTGTACAGAGCTTTTGCTAGATGTTTGTATTCCAGCAGAGCTGCTGAAGAGCGGTAAGGGAAAACGAATTTGTTCAACCAATATAGGAGGAACAGCATATGTTGCTGATCTCTATCTCACTCAATGCTGAACTTCTTCAAATAATTAGAGAAGGAGCAGTTCTGGTTAATCGTGGCAGGAGAGATGGTGAATGGCTTTACCAGCTTCTCCTTATTCTTTCTCCTACGGCAATCACCAACTGCATCAGCAGGCCTTCCATGAGGTTTGAACCCAAAAATTTGGGCCATATTCAGCAAGATTGGAGTCATAGGGCCCACTCAGAAGTCGAAGCTATTGCTGGCATAATTCTAGAAGCACAAAGCAGCAGCCAGCGGATTCTCATCCTTGTTCACAGAATGCTTGGACAAAAGGATGGCATCATATACCCTAGCCTTCCTCCAGTGATCTCCATACCTCTAAATGAGTCTATCAATCCAGTCTGACCACTTCACTACACTATTCCTCACTTCACTAGAGGGATATGAACGGTTTAGATTTTTACTGACCCAGGTGTGAAAGGCCAGAGGAGAAGAACTTTGGAAGCACAAGGGGGCCTCAGCATCTTCCTTGATAAAAATTGGCCATTTCCTCTGGCATGGTACCAAACCAATAAGGGCCCAGAAAAGGAGTATTGTCAAAAAGATGGAGGACATTTTCGTTCAGGTTCTTTTGGGCATATGGGTGAAGCATGGCTATGTGTAATAATAATAATTTTCGCTTGGCATTGCATGTCGCTTGGCGTGCTTGAATTTTGTCACCTTTAAAAAGGGATATGATGCTTCACAGGGTAATTAGCATGGGCTCGTAGAGTCAATGTATTTTATAAGCTTATCTCAATTGCTGGCACGTGGACTGCAGCTCGTGTATGACTGACTTTTGTGTGCTCCAAATCGGGTCTTTTCTTAATGAGGTGTAGCACTGAGCTAGGAATTTATTTGGGCCCAACCCTGGATTTTTTTGGCATCAACACCAGGAACATATTCAGGATTTAGGGATGATGAGAAGTCTTCATCTATGCAGTCTTATTACATAGCTCTCATATCCACTTATGTATTCCTTGGACTATGGTTGTTCTACATAATGAAAGATAATATAGAATGATTTAATGTATAAAACAACATTTCTTGCCCATAAAATCCGCTTTTCTCCATCCTCTATTACAGCATAGTTGGAATTGGATATTTATCAATCTATTTGAAAATTGCACTTTCATATCGAAAGAATAGGTGATCGTAGGTTAGCCCGTAGGTAAGTTCTGGTCTTTCATTGAGATTTTCTCATTCATGATCTCTAATCCTTTGAGTAGATTGGGCAGGGGATAACATAATATGTCTTTTATCAAAGATATCCTTAACTCTAACTATTACATGATTAGTTGGCTTTAAGGGCATATTTCTAACACATAGCCCAACCTCGCTAGCATCATCTGCACCCAAGAATACAACGGTAGCCTCAACCCATACTTGTACATAGCTGAGAACAACATCACACAATCCTCCATGGATACCTCACTACTTTTGTAGGCATTGATAGCCTTAGCCCCACACAATCAGGAATCATATACTCTCCCCTCAACTCTCTTGCTCGTAGAGACTCAACATATTCCTCCTCAGCAACGGAATCCTTATTGGAACGTTCACACTAGCAGAAGCCACAACAACCGTACCAGACCTATATGGCTCCCCCTAACTGCTTCAACCCATTCCAGTGCCTGAGCCATATCTAACACACATTTGCCCACGACCTCTAATGCAACATAGTTCCTTTGCATTTCCCTATAAGCCTCCCCCCTAGAGCTTACTGATTTCTCCTCGTCACCCCTTGCTACCCTCTACTATTAACCCTTCTACTATCACTTCAGACTCGGTACTTTCTTCATTAGTGCCTAGAGCTTCCTTCTGTCGATCACTCTCCAAGTCCTCCTCACTGAAGAGACTAATGGGCACGCAAAGATTGAAAATGAGGCCCCTAGGAAAAAATTTGGCATGCCAAAATTTCTTTTTCTACTCTACACATGTTCATCAACGTTCATTTATGTTCATATGAAAAATGGAAAGTTCTTATGCAAATTCATCGCAAAGGAGCATTTTAAGCCAAAGAAAGGAACAAACACAAGTCATACCTTGTTATCATCACCACACACGATGGCAGGAAATCACCTCCGCCTTAATCGGAAATCACCTCTGCCGTACACACTACTGTCGAAAATCACCTATGTTCCTCTCTCAATACCCTTTGAAATTTCTAAGTACCTTCACTTCTCCCCTTCAACTCCATTATAGAGATGCCTAAGGATGCCTCAACATACGAAACGTCGTCATTATCTCCCAACCACACAAGTGCAACCCTAAATTCAGAAACTATTCACATCCCATGCTACTCGTAAGGTGACGTCACACCTTTTGTTTAGCACCCTCTGTGCCGAACGCTCAAGGGAACTCACGCAACATCGGTGATGTCACACATTCCCTTCGAAACCTTCTATGCCGAAGCTGTGAAGGGACTCAAGCGACATCACTAACGTCACACCTTCCCTTTGGAACCCTTCGTGTTGAAGCTGCGAAGGGATTCACGAAACATCACTTATGTCACACCTTTCCTACGGAACCTCCTTGCCGAAGTTGCGAATGAACTCACGCGACTCTTCCTGACGTCACACCTTCCCTTCGGAACCCTCCGTGCCGAAGTTGCGAAAGGACTCACGCGACATCGCTGACGTCACTCCTTCCCTTTGGAACCCTCTGTACCGAAGCTGCGAAGGGACTTACGCGACTCTTGCTAACGTTAACCTTCCCTTTGGAACCCTTTGTGCCGAAGCTACAATAGGACTTATGTGATCTTTGCTGACGTCACACCTTCCCTTCGGCTTTCCCTGTGCCGATTTCAAAGACATGTCCTAAGAACCACTTTCCCAACAAACATCCTTCTGGCTTCCAAACTTGAGGGACTAGAGGATTGCCTACGGCGCCTACCATGCTGAAACACCCAATTTGATTACTTAACATTCTACAAGTTCCCAACCCAGAAGCCACTCCTTGATTGGCAACTTAGGGGACTACTGTTTACACCATAATTAACCTAGCATATTCAACATTAGACAACTGGTACCTAGATAGGTACGCCAGCTGCCAAAAGGAAAGAGACACACCAAAGACACCCAGGCAAGCCCTTAAAATGCGGGTGACATCACCATCTTCTTAACCTACCGAAGGAAGACCTCCTTCTAAAGCGATACCAGCCCGCCGATGCCCTCAACTGCAGAACCTATAACCACAGACACGTGTAGCCACCACGATGATTTGCACAAAGTCCCACATTGAAATTTTGTGAGAATTCTCAGTTTCACTTCCCTATAAATAGGGAACACTACCCAAGTAAAAAGGTAACTACTTTTTATCTTTACCGTTACTCTGTCAAAATTACCACATATACTCGCTGATTTAAGCATCGAAAAGCCTTTGGCAGGTACCACATTAGTGCCCGAAGCTTGACGATTGCTTCTTCCTTATCTCTTTCTACAGGATCCATCTATGCCACATCAGTGCCCGAAGCTTCTCACCCTGCTGAAGATCCAACACTCCTCTACTTAAGTTGACCCTCACAAAACGAGCATCAACAGCACCAATTTCCAATATTTAGCTCTCTAGCTCACTAATCTCTTTCATGATAGTCATCTGAATTGCGATGATAACCTATCAAGGGAATAGAATAATTTGGTAGAGAAGAGGAAGCTCCAAGTTGCATGGGAACGAGAGAAACTTGTCCTATTCTTTGGTTATACATACAATAATCTAATCTAAATTACGGGGAGGGGAATTCAAACTCGAGTGCAGAGTGGGGAGCACATCCGCTCTAGTTAACTTGACTAACCCCATATATGTTGTCCTATTGTTTATTCTTAACCTAAACAATTATGCTTTTGACCAAAAAATAAAACCTAAATCATAATGCAGTAAAGAAGTCCACCTATATTCTATATTTGAAACATCCAAACATATCATAAAACTTAATTAGTAAACCTAGCTAGTTTAGGCAGTCCGCCTCTTTCAAGATCCAATGGAACTAACTCAGTCCAGCTCTCCCCGTGAGAGAAAACTCCATCCACTTTAGCTATTGTTTTATCTTTATCAAGATCAAACTAAACTAACTTCGGCATCGGAGAGCCTTTGGCCAACACCCTCTAGTATGGTCTACTTACTCTTATTTATTTTGCAAGGATCGAGGAAGAGAGAGAAGGAAGATCGAAGGTCGAGGAATCAACCCACGAATATTCCCCATGCAGAATATTACTTAAACAATCAACTTAAGGGGTTTTGTGAAAAAAATTTAAAACCTCAAAGGGTGTTCGTGTAATTTCTGAAACCTAGGGGTTTTGTAAAAACAAAAAAAACGTCATAGGGTGCCATTTGAAATAACTCTTATTCAAAACCTTTCAAGTTGCAAAGTTGTAAGGGAATATTAGAGCATGTTTGGATCCAAGGATTTGAATTTGAATTTGAATTTTGAATTTTTAGATTTTAAATACCTGTAATTAGAATCCAAGAATTTGAAATTCTATTGTTTGGATGATCAATTTTCATATTAGAATTTCAAATAAAATTTAATTCTTAATTAAAAGTCAATAACTCCCCTTTTTTTTTTTTTTTGTCCAGCTAATCAAATGAAAGATTTTATATATATATATATATTTACAAGGACATAAAATAATAAAATTCAAAGAAAAAAAATACTAAAACCATTAATAATGGTGGATAGGGACCTATTTGGAGCTCCGATTCCCACAATCTCAAGGTTCTACATTTGGGTCTTTAGAGTTTTTAGGAAGTAATTATGTTTATGTGCTTTTTTTTTTTTTTTTTGGTTTAGCTTATTTAGTTTTAATATATGTTAATGCTATGTTAGGGTTTTTTTCATGAACATTTCTATTAAAAAATAAATAAATAAGAAGTAGCAGTTGAAATTGAGTCGTTGGATTCAAAATCAACTTTCACCATGCACCACCAACGGCTATATGGCCTTGGTTTCTGTGGGAGCAAATTTTCCCATGAGAATATTTGATTGGAAAGATTCCCCTCTCTTCTTTGCCGCATCTTTCTCCCTGTAAAATAGAACAAATAAGAGGACCACACTCAGGGGGTGTTGGCCAAAGGCCCTCCGATGCCTAAATTAGTTCAATTGAACCGTATAGAAAACAATAGCTAATAGGGTACGGAGATGTGTTTAAGGTGTAAACCGGGCGGCCGAAGCCTTATGTAAAAGAGAGAGAGAGAGAGAGAGAGAGAGAGAGAGAGAGAAGGTGGCTAGGGTTTGAGAGGAATTTTCTACAGAGTTTCAATAGGAATTTTAGACATACCTCAACCCTTGTGTGTGGCTATCCTTTTATAGTGGTCTTGGAGGCTAGGGTTTCAGAGGAATAATTCCGTACATGGAAGGGAATTATTCCTCCCCTATTTGGAATTGATTTGATTAATTAGGGATTTTATTTATTAGGGTAAATCAAATCCCTAATTGTGGTAGGTATCAAATCAATTCTCAACCTAATTAGGTAACGTTCCATTTAATTGGGTAATCCCCAATTAAATTGAGTAACTCCCAATTAGGTTGATTAATCCCAATTAGATCAAATAATCCCGAAATGAAAGGAATTATTTGACTTAGGGTCTAATTTTATTCAGTTCCCACAGTTTCTTTTTTAAAAAAATTAAAATTTGATTTGGCATGGCACTAGCTGTTGATTTCTATTTTTTTTTAAATTAAGAAAAAAAAAAAGGCCCAATAGTATAATGATGGAGTTGACTTTTAGGTCAGCTTTTTGCAGCAGCTAGGGCTCATTTGGGCTCTATGGCTCTAGGGTTTAGAGACCCAAATGCATCCCATTGGTGTCGATTTTTTGGGTTCTTATCTAGTTAGAACGCTTATGCGCGAACGTTATATGAGAACCAAATCTAGCCATCCAAATTATCTGAATGGCTAAAGAGAAAAAGCAAGCTTACGGTAAAAACGAGTAGGCTGCAGTTCCCCTTAGCCCAAGTGTCAAGTCGCGCCTATTTTGAAAAAACGCGCCTTTCTTCTTCCTGACAGTGGCCAGTTGCGCCTTTCTTGTCAATAAATTGATGAATTTATGAATTTATGAATCAACCCTAAACACCCAAAATACCTACCAGACATAAATTTGTGTATTTCTCTTGTCGCAGAAACTCCCTGGTGTACTCTGTCTCTTTCGCTTCCTCCCTCATCTAATATTTCTCATTTGAACATTTGAGAAGGTACGTTTCTCTCAAATTTCCTCTCTTTCATTCATATTAAAGTTTGCATGTTATATTGCATTCAGTTAATGTTTAAATCACTTAATGTTTAAATAATGTTTAGGATTTTTGGGCATTGATTTTCTGGGTAAGAGTAGTTTGTCTCTGGTGTAGGATTTTAGGCTTTGATTTTCTAGGTAAGAGTAGTCTGTCTCTGTAGTAGTTTGCAAAAATATAAATTGGCTTCAGTTGTTGTTTTGCGTCTTTTTCTAGTTTCCAGTAATTTGTTGAAGCATAGTAACTAATTTTTAAAGTTTTTCTGCGGTTTAAATATTATTTACTTTTTCCAAAAGTTGGGTTGTCTTTTTATCGCAATTTATTGTGGTAATTTGTTGAAGTGTAGATTCACAGCTGTTGGTTGTTCCTATTTTTTTTTTTGCATTGTGCTTGCTTGTTGTCTTTTCTTAAAATTCCAGGAACCTTCAAGTGTTGGTCATTGTAATCCTGCTTTGCCCATCTAGTGGTGTGAGTGTATGGCATCATTTTAGGGATTTAATGGGGTTTGGAAAACAAAGAATAAGTACCATTAGAAGTAGAACGCAGAGAAAATTGAATCTTAACTGTGAATATGAGATGATTTGGGATGCAGAAGGATCAATGCATCTTGTAGTAGGTATCAATTCGGTATGTTAATGTGTTGAAAATAGTGTTGGTAGGTATCAGTTCTGTATGTGAATGTGTTGAATATAGTGTTTGTAGGTGAAAATTATACATCTTAATGAGTTGAAAATAGTGTATCAGTTTTGCATCTTAATATGTTGAAAATAGTGTTAGTAGGTATCCATTATGTATCTGAATGTTTGAAAATAGTGTTTGTAGGTATTAATTATGTATGTTAATGAGTTGAAAATAATGTATCAGTTTGCATCTTAATATGTTGAAAATAGTGTTAGTAGGTATCCATTATGTATGTGAATGTGTTGAAAATAGTGTTTGTGGGTATTCATTATGTATCTTAATGTGATGAAGATGTGTAGATAATATTGTGAGTAGGTATCACTTCTATATGTGAATGTGTTCATAATTTTGTGAGCAGGTATCACTTCTGTTTCTTAAGCAAAAGGTGTTTGTTGCAGTTATAAAATGGAATGTGGGTTTGAACTTTGTTTGCCGGAGTCAGAGGTCTATGCTGCGCGGGTGAATAATTTGTGTGTGGCGAATTCAGTCCTGTGTAATTTTGGGGCGCATTTCAGTGAATCGCTTATGAAAAGATTTAGAGAGAGCTGTTTTGGGCACCTGTTGGGCCTCCGTAAAATTGCATTTAGTGGTCAAATTGTGCATGCTCTGGCTCTCCGGCGAGTCGGAGGACTTGGTGTTAAGGACATGCTGGGCCTTAGTTATGCAATAGGGTCCAATGTTGCTCAATTTAGTGTAAAGGATTTTTGTTTGATAAGTGGTCTGAAATGTGGAACAGAGCCTGACATAACATCCGAGGGGGATGCTCATAATCGATTTATGAAAGCGCATTTTAGCAACAGGGGTCACATTACTTGCATTGACTTAGAAAATGCATTCCTAAAGTCCGAAAGAGGAAGCGAGGACTCGTTCAAATTGGGACTGCTATATTTTGTGGAGTTTGTGATAATGGGTAAAACCAAAATGTGAAGATAAACGAGGAGTACTTACATTTGGTTCATAAAATGGACGAATTCAACAATTATCCGTGGGGATCTATATCTTTTGAGTTTCTGCAAGATTCTCTGTTGGTTGCTCTCGGGAAGAAAGAGAGTGATGAAGAGAATGATGGGAAGGGAAAAGGACAGAAAAAGGGAAAAAAAAGGCGGTGCGGAGTTCAGTGAGAAAAGGGAAGAAAAACGTGGAAGATGAGAAGCCTAAAAGAATTAACAGACCTAGATGGAGTATAAAGGGATTGAGCTATGCTCTTCAGGTATGATGTAGTTCAAAATTAGTGTTTGTAAAATTTTAGTTCGTAATTAAGTACTGACTTTGATAATCTATTTGTTGTACATTTGGGTGTATGAATTAATTGCTGAATTGGGAATTCCCCCCTTAGATATTGTAAGCGGATCGAGGAACCTACATTAGTCCCTCGAATTTGCCGGTGGGAATCCACAGATAAAGTGCCTGAGTTTAGAAAGCTGAACGCTTATATATTTCAAAGTAAACAGGTGTGTAGTTAATAATTCATTTCAGTACTAAGTTCGTTTCATGAAGAAAGCTGTTTAGTATTGTGTATGGCCTGTTAACTCTATGTGTTTGATAGCCTGTTATATTGCGCCTCTTACGACCAAGTCAATTGGAGATGAGCCAACCGTATTGGAGTTAGGGATTAGATGTTCCTGAATGTGATGCACCCAGTGTAGGTCCGTGGGTATGTAAGGACCTTGATGAGTTAAACTCTGTTGTGCAGCAGTTGAGGAATGAGGTTGTAGTATTGCACCGTGAGAAGGGTCAGCTAGAGGAGAAAGTTTTATGCTTGGAAAAGTGTACCAGTCATGCAGACGCGAGGAAGACTGGGGATGCTGAAGCAAAGAGGAATAAGACTAAGGATGCTGGAGAGGAGAGGAATAAGACTGAGGATGCTGGAGAGGAGAGTCAGAAGACTGAGGATGAGGATGCTAGAGAGGAGAGTCAGAAGACTGAGGATGCTAGAGAGGAGAGTGATAAAACTGAGGATGGTGGAGTAGCCGAATCGAGAGAGCAATGTGTACAAAATGCTAAAGAAAAGGTGCAATATACACCCCTGGATATAAATTGGGATGATCCGGGTGTGGTGTGTGTCACCCTTGTTAAATTTCTTACGAATCCTCCTTGAAAGATTAACATGTCCACTGCTGAGGGTGAATGTGGCGAAGATGTTATAGTTGGGGTCCGGCAAAAGAGGGGTCGGGGAAAGAGTGAGATTCTTGGCCCTGCAATGAAGAGGCGAAGGGCAGTGGTGAGGGAAACTCCATGGACAGGTAGGGAGATTCCCAATATTTCGGAGGACATAATTGCTGACCCCCTCAGGCTTGTTCCTCGCGATTCCCTTTTGGTGCGAAATTCTGCTGGGAATGGGGACAAGAAGAAAAGTAAGTTCCCACTGCCCATCCTTAGTGAAATGTAAATGGTTTATTATGATTAGTTATTGAGTGACTGGTGAAATGGAATTGATAATAATAATGATTCACAAATATGGTTCACATGTGCGGTTATGTGGAGAAGACGGTATGGAAGGTTCGCATAACTTCTGTGTTCGATTGCTGACCAAGGATGGTTAGTTGGATGACTCGGTAAGCATTGATTGATTTGGGATTTTGTCGAAATGCCCATGCTATGTAGTGATTTATTGATTTAATAATGGAAACAACCTTTTTATGTAGAACATAGACATGGCCTTACTTTTGCTATGGGAGCGCCACGAGAGCTCTGGCAACTGGGTAGCTTCTGACTGGACGATACTGGACACCACTTTTCAGGTCTGTATTATTTCTTAAGCATTGTCTATTTTCAAATTTGGTATCCATTATGATGCATAACTCGTGTGCCACTATGCAGAAATGTGTTGCCTTGGATTACAAGCAAATGAAGGCGTATGTGGGAAAGGAGGACAGGCAGCATAGCAAGTGTCTACTGGGAATGGTCAAGGGCGAAGGGCCTAAGTTGGCTAAATCATGGTTGTTTGTGAATTGCGTTTGTTTGCCCTTCAACCTACAAAGGCAGAAGCACCGGATCTTACGTGTTGTCGATTTAAAAGAGTGTGAGATAGCATATGATTCAAAAGTAGATCTGTGCAGAACTCAAGCCATCGAACAGGCAGTGCAGCCGGTGGCGAAAATGCTGCCCTGGTTGTTAAAGGAATCTGGATATATTGGCGACGGTCTACTTCTGAAAAGTGAGTGGCCAGTTATTCGCGTCATGGATGCACCCCAACAAGTAGGCGGGTGAGTAATATTCCACCTAAAGGATTGTCTTATGAAATGGATTTGTTTACAATGAATCACAGCTTCTTGATATGTTTCAGGGGCGACTGTGGGATGTACATCCTCAAATACTGCGAGTTTCTGACCTCGAATGTAGACCTGGCCAAGATTTCCCATGACGCCATGCCCTTCTATCAGTTGAAGCTCGCTGTACAGTTGTTGCATGGATATTGGTAGCTGTGATTCATTAGGAGATACTATAACTTGCAAAGTTTTTAACTGGGTGGGTGTAGTGTAGTATATGAACTTGCAAAGTTAATTTAAACGGGTGGGCAATTTTGTTGGTAACAGACCTTATATTCACGAGTTACAAAACAAACCTTTCGATAATATAAAGGAAGCTTGAAGAGCTTTCTTCACATGCTTGAGTGCATCTTTCCCCTTTCTATTTTAGTAAGGTTTTGAAAAGGTAGTTTTCTTGTTTGTTAAGGAACAAAGTCTTCTTTATGATCCAACTCCCCCATTTCACTAAAAATTAAAGAATTTGTTTTTGTATTCTGTCCAAATACAAGCTGTATGAAACCCTCAACACATATTGTTGACAGTATCCTGAACTCGAACCCTAAATGGTGCATGATTCTTTTTAAATGTCGAATAAATAGTAATGTATCTTGTGTATGGCCAACACGATTGTAAAGTTAAGATGCAGGCATATGAAATGTTGAAGTTTGTCATTGACTAATTGTGCTCAAGGCTTAATTATATTTGTACATTTCCAAATACGTCTTATATGTAGCTATCTGGATTACAAAATTACAAAACATATACTTAAACCCAAAACATTTCTTACTTTTTCATCAATTTAATAGCCAAATTCAGAAATGATAGAACTAACAACAGTAGGAGGATTTTATTAATGCCCTTTAGCATACGGATTACTTTAGCATATGCATTAACTTCCTTCACATCCACTTGGTTTTGAATGTCAGATTCAGTTGGGGGGTTGGCTCCTGTCACCCATTCATAGCCTCTACACCTTGTAGCTCCCTATATTTAAAAAAAAAAAAAACCAAAAAACAAAACTACATTTTTCAGTCTGGGATTACAATGTCAGACCATATTCTTTTCTCTGGAGCAGTTTTAGTTTGGGATTACTGTTTATTAAATACAGCTTATTCGGTTTTACATACGAGGTTTGGGAAGATTATACTTACATATGTTGTGAAGCACTTCCAATATGGTCTGCCCAGATTCCTTTCAGATTTGGAAATTAGCTTCACCATCTCAACATTGCAGTGCCAACACCTCTTTGCTTTAGTGTTTGATGACGAAATCGACATCGCTTTCCCATAGTTGAAAATGAAGAAAATAGAAGAATTATACCCTTCCAAATATTTGGTCAAAACCCCTAAATTATTTTCCTCCAATTCTGAAAAGGAATTGGATTTTATTATTTGGTCGAAACATATATGGAGTTTGAAGTTTGAATTCGCCTTTTTTGGTCCCGACAATCCGTGAGCGGGAAATTCCAAAGTTGATTTTTTTTTTTAAAACCCTAATGCATGAGCGGGAAAATAAAAAGCATTGCTGTGGGGAATTTTTAATAATTTATTTTTCCCCCAAACACTCCACAGTAAACCCTAAACCGTAGCCTTAAAGGCATGTGGCGGCATGGGAATGCGCCGCGTGTCACTGAGGTCTGCAGCTTCCCATTCCAGCTCCACCACTTGGCATTCCGTGTGTATTTTATTTCCTTTTTTTTTTTCAAAAAATAGTAAAAAATACAGGAAATTCAGAAAAAATGGGGGAAAATTCCTAAGTATGTATTGGGATGAATACTTCGTACTGAAAGTACAATAACGGATTTTGGTGCGAGGGAAAAATAAAATTAGGGAACAAACCCTAGTGTTGGATGATGCAAATGAAAACACTAGTACACTTTTCAAACCCTGGACTCTTATTTGTTCGATCACATTAATTTCGTATGGATATTTATATGACGCGGCCCTTTTTCGGATATTTCATGGAAGAAAATGTCGTCATGAGTCCGGAGGATTTTTCTGGAATTTTTCCCCCTTCAATTCAATTTTTAAATGAATATTAAATTGTAAATGAATAAAAAATTTGAAAAGGGGCGTGTGGCAGCATGGGAATGCGCCACGTGTCACTGAGGTCTGCAGCTCCCCACTCCAACTCCGCCACTTGGCATTTCGTGTGTATTTGATTCCTTTTTTTTTTTTCAAAAAATAGTAAAAAATACAGGAAAATTCAGAAAAAATGGTGGAAAATTCCTAAGTATGTTCACATTTATGATACTACTAATCAACCTCAGCAGTCAAAAAGTTAAATATACTTTTTATGATATTGATTATGCAAATATCACATCACTACTTATGGAGGTAAAATTCGTTGCATTTTAACATGACCATGTGAATAATTTAATAGCCAAGTATGAAACTAAATATCATATCAACGCACCATTAACAGTACAGAAAATGAAAACAGTGTTTATGACATCACCAGTTATGAAGGTAATCTGAATTTAACATGAGCAAGTAAACAATTTCATCTTCTGAAATATGATATTAAATATGAACACACCATTAACAGTAAAGAAAATGAAAACAGTGTTTTATGACATCACCAGTTATAAAGGTAATCTGCATTTAACATGAGCAAGTAAACAATTTCATCTTCTGAAATATGATACTAAATATGAACTCATATCACCAGTAAAGAAACAAAAAAATGTGCTTGTGGTACTTATAATGCAAATATCACATCACAAGTTGTGAAGGTAACTTACATTTAAACGTGACCAAGTCAACAGTTTCATCTTCGCAAATATGATACTAAATACGAACGGTAAAGAAAATTAAAATATCGTATATGATACAAATAATGCAAATATGAAACCACTAGTTCTCAAGGTAACTAAAGTTGCAGTTCAACACTCGAAGTCAACATTGGTATTTTGGCGGGTAAAATGAAAATGGGGACTGCTCTATAAATACCAATGTAAGAGTATTTTACCTCCCATTGCACCTCCACTTGCTCCAAACAAGCCTAAACTCAGAATGGGTTCCCCTACAAAAATCAGCCCCACACTTATAACAACTCCAGCAAAAAATGCAGAACCTTTGTCACAAAGGAATAATAAAGCTGAAGATGTTGCTGATGGAGCTGCAAAATCCATAAACTTTTCATCTGAGGACCACGATGATGTAGCTCGGATTGGCAAGATACGGTATGATGCATTGATCATGGAAATCAGACGCCTGAAGATACGTCTAAGATGGTATCAAGAAACGTTGGGGAAGGAGAAAAAGAAAGCCAAATTCCACCTTCGATCAGTCCAAATAATGAAAGTGAGGGTTAGGCTTGCGAAAGGAAAAGGTGATCGAAGGTTCAGTACTTCGAATGAGTCTGTGCAGATGAGGGAAGCAGAAGCACGCAAAGGGTTTGAGCTATTCCGCGAGTTTGCAAGATGCGTTGTCACAAGCTACAACTAGGATGGGATCGCCATGGAGTAAACCGTCGCTGGAGAAAGTTCATTTTGGGGGTTTTCAGTATTTTGTTCGGAACAAATGTGTGGTTCATTTTGAGTACATTTTTTTGGCATTTTGTGTGGGCTCCTGAAGGTGTAAAAACTCTGGCTTGAAGTGTTCATACTTCTTAGGTAATCTATCCAACTGTAAGATGTGAAGGACAACTGTAAACACATGGGGAAACTGTTTTGGGTTTTTTAAGTGTACTTTTGTCTACATAAATTGTTGTGCTTTTATGAAGTTTGTTTATATTATTTTCTAATCAAATATTTCTTTGTGTTATTTTATAACGCCTAAAAGGCATGGAATAGAAACAACAGAGGTGGATTTATTGATAATCCAGGTATTTATGCCGCATAGTAATCAAGTAATGGAGGGTTGGCTTTATCTCGTTCGTTTAGGGATGGCAATGGGTTGAATTGGGGGTGGGTATGCCATTTCCGTGACCCGCCCCATTAGGGAAGAAAAAACCAATTATATAACTACTATGTTGAAAAGAAAAAAGAGTAGTAAGACAACATAATGAATATATAGAATACATACTTAGAAGACAATATAACAATGTTTATATATATATATTGGAAGTTAACTAAATAAATAAGTAGTGTGGCTTAAGATTTGTATACAATATAATCTACTAATATAAAATATAAAACTTAGTCGATACTCTGTATGTTCATAGCATATTTATATATAAGGTAAATGCTCTTGTGTGTTTCCATTTTGGGTCATTTGAATAAAATAATGCAGCTATGCATATATTAGTAAATACAGTGCTGAATAAATTTATTTGGAAGTCTGTTTTTGTTTCCCCCTTTTTTAAGTAATTGGGTGAGTTTTGAGGTTTGAGCATTTATTTGATCACTTATATGGTAGCTAATTATGTTCGTAACTTGGCATTTTAGAGGTTTGCTTATTGGTTTCAAATATATAATTTTAGCAATGAAATAATAAAAACCATATTGTGTCTGTCAATTGAAAGGAGAAAATATAGAAATACTTTTCCGAACAATTATATATGAAGCAAATGAAACTGATACTTGTGTTCTTATAAATTAGATAATGAACACTAAGTATACTTCTAAATTTTGCAAAATATAATGTTACGGTTCAAAGGAAAGCAAGTTATCACCATATTCCAAAGATCGAGTGTTCACTCTATATTGTCACATCAAATGAAATTAAGTACGAAATTGAGTTTTCATAATCATTTTGGATGATTTACAGCTTCCCCCAGTTTTGTAATGGCACAAGGAGCTGGAAGCAATTTTCCAGGTAATTTTTTGATTTTTCTCCTATTTCTAACCATTTTTTAAATCATTTTGCATTAAAAAATTTAAAACATAAAGAAATAACACACATGGCGACAGCTGACCGCATCCCCCTTCAGTAGGTGCACACGTGTACGCCAGTGGCCATTGCCACATTCTTCCTTTCCGTGTGAATTTAAATGAATATTGCTATTTTCTTACAAAATTCATAACTAAATATACAAAAATCGGGAAAAAATTTTGCAAATTGCTACGAACTCATTCAAACTTAATAAATCAAAATTCAAGTGTGTGCTAACATTTTTACTAATCATGTAAGGCTCCTGTGATTAACTAAATCAAATACTCTTATTACTTTTTTAAAAAAATATATTAAAGTGATGGGACAAAAGGAGAAAAAACAAAATGGAAAACTTCCGGACATAATATATAAACGGTGTTTTATGCCTATGGGATGCTCATGCCTTATATCTCTCTTTTCTTCTTTCCAGTCATCTTTTTTGCGTACAAACCTTCAGCCGAATCCCCCAATCTAACGATTTATTCAACATGTCCGCCAGTTCAAGTGCCAAAGTGAATCAGGGGGACTCCGATGGCTCATGGGAATATGCCCCCGATTATCCAAAGTCCCCTCCACCACCGTTGCCTCTTCCAACCTCCTCCGCAAGCGAGGGGGACTCCGATGATCCCGCTGTGGAAATAAATGATATGAAGAACAAACTGGAACACAACTCTTCCCTAGTCCATTATTGGACTCAAAAGTGTGTCGGACCTGAGCAGAAGTTGGCTTATTTGACTCGACAAGTTAAGAAAGCCCGTTACAGAAAAGAGAAGCAGAGAATTCGTGCCCAAAGAAGAAAGCACACAGTAGAGGATTTGCATATGACAGAGGAGGATGCTACGTACGAATCTTTGAGCATCCACAAAGGAGGCGACAACCAAGGCCAGGCAATGTCTGTGGCTTTCAACGAAGGTTTTGAGAAATTCCGATGGTTCGCTGCAGATGCCCACAAAGATATTGACTGGGACGCCATAACCCCGTCTGCTGCACAGGAAATCATCTCCAGCAGTGTACACCCAACAGAGCAAGGCCACCAACCAGCAAAAGGCAACGATAATGACTAGTGATAGCCATATCAATCCGTAGGCAATCCCTTAGCAGTTGTTTGTTTTTGTTAAGGCCCGATCTGGGTTAGTGTTTAAATGTTAATGCTCGATCTGGGTTAGTGTTTAAATGTGAATGCTCGATATGGGTTATTGTTTTAATGTTAATGCCCGATCTTGCTTATGTGCAGCTTATTTCGTTTTACACTGCTATCAAACCTAGAGTTCAATCACAGTTCTATCACTAACTTCCGGATTAGAAGCGTTCATTTCATAATAGTGCTCACAATTTTTTGTTTAATTCATTGTCGGTGAGGAGACGATTTGTTTCAAGATTCTCTGACACAGATATTCGTTGGTTGAGACTTTACAGAGACATAGTGATTGTTTCAAGATTCTCTTACTGACACATAGTCATGGTTTCAAGATTCCCTTGGATATTTTCATATTCATTGCAACCATTACAAATTTGTGTAGAAAACCCCTTACATGATCCCCCCAAACTCATTCTCCTTCAAACAAGGGCTTCAAGTTTTGAAAATCCCAAAGCCCCAGAGGACATCCGGGACATCCACCTTCAACAAAAAATGAATTTGAAACTTCGAGTTACGCCTAATTATTGAAAGCATGGTGCCGTTCACGACCAAAAAAGATGTAAATAGGAATCAATAAATGTTAAAACTCTGGACCATAAATCAAATCAAACTCTTCCAGATAGTTATGTGTTTAATAAACGTAGTTCAGTATCAATGGACATGAGGCATTTACCTAAGATTCACTAACGCTTCCAGATACTTTCAAAAACTATGTAAATAAGTATTAATAAGTGTTCAAACTCCAGGACCATACCTGAAATCAAACTCTTGCATAAATGACTCTGTCATAGTAGGTTCACTGTCTTGCGTGCTCTGAGTGGGCTGCAAATTCTCACCAACTGGATCACCAAGTTCTGTGTCGGAAGATGAAGAGCTGCCACATCCGGAAAAAAATAATAATAAACATCAACAACATAAATTTCAAAGCACAATATAACACATATTCACTTACGGGCTCGCAAGTTTTGGACAACTCCGTCTATCATGATCAATCTTCCTACATTCAGTGCACCGACGTTTATGTCGTTGTGCTGCCTTCTCTTTTTCTCCTTTAACTCTTTTCGCACGCCCTTTTACTTTCACTCGATGTGGATCTTTGATTCTGAGTTGGGGATAACTAGTTCCGACATCTCCATTGGGTTCTTCGACATGAGATCTTGATGACACCAAACTTGTAAGCTTCCCACGAATGTCCTCAAAAGATTTTTCCAGCAACTCAAAACCTTCATCACACAACAAAGCCGAATCAATCAAATCACTTGCAACTTTGTAAACTTTCGATCTCTTAACCAAAAGCAAACCATCAACACAATCGTTAACTTTTTTGTGATTCTTATCATACATTACACTGCCTTTTGCACTTTGAAGCCATCGTTTCAATATGTACTTGTCTGGGAAGTGCTCAACCTGCTTCATTCTTAAGAATGCTAGGATGTGTCGACACGGAATACCCCAAAATTCAAATCATTTGCAATTGCAATAAGCTTTATTGGCATCTTTATCATGCACAAGCTCCTTCATCCGTGTCACCCCCGGATTTACCCGCTCACTTACTTTATATATACAGTGCGTCTTATCTTGCTCTACAAGTTCGAACAAGCATAAAAGACTTATGAAGTCTTCCCTCTCAAACATTTCCAGAATTTCCTGAGTGTAAATGCTTCCCATTTGATGTTGCATTGGTGTTTGAAATGGCAGTGGAGGTTTTTCATTGTTATCAACATGATTAGCGATTAACTCCTTGTGTCATTGTGAAGCAAGAGCTCTCTCAAAACGTACAATGAATTCCATCAATGTGTTTTTCTGGTTAATATATTGTTTGAAAAATGAATGACAGCTTTCGGCCCGTTGACTACTTGACATCCCAGCCGAAAACACATGTTTTACATATGATGGAACCCAATTCTCCCGCATAGCATGAATTGAGCTCAGCCACGCATGGTCTTGCAGCCCATTGTTTGTGATAATTTCCTCCCCTTTCGCATCAAATTCTTCTTTCTTGTCCATACCCCATATGCATTTGCACATTTCAGAAAAACATTCTCCAATGCCGGGTTTCTCTGTAATCTTATTCAAGATATGCCATATGCAATATCTATGGAATGTTATCGGGAGAGTTACAGTAATTGCCTTTGACATGGTTGCATCTTGATCAGTGATGATCATTTTGGGTGGCTCACCCGGCATGGCTTTCTTGAATTCCTCTAACAACCATACAAATGAATCCGTGGTTTCACTAATTAGGAATGCACAACCAAACAACACTGTATGCCGATGGTTATTAATGCCTAACAAAGGCACAAAGCCCATCCCATAGTGGTTCATGTTGAACGTCGTATCAAATACTACCACATCTCCAAAAAAAAACCCGTAAGCTCGTCTTGACCTTGCATCTGACCAGAAAACATTACCCATCCTTCCTTCCGAATCTACCTCCATCTTGAAATAAAAGGATTCATTCTTTTCTTGCATAGCCATAAAATTCTCCTTAAGAAGCTCTGCATCATGGCCAATCACCTCTCCACGCACGTCCCTTAGATAATTATAGACATCTCTCTTAACAAACCCAGCGTTTTCCAATGCCCCTACTTGCACCTCAAGAAGGCTTAACTGTATATATACCAGAATATTAACTTTGCTCATATCTGCACTATAGACCTTTATAGACTCTGTTAAGTTATGGTGAGATCTCAATAGATGGACTTTATCAACTGTGGTCATGTCATGGTTGTGTACCTCATTGAATCCTACAACAATGTACTTATTCTTGTCTTTCACCTTCCATATCGCAAGTTTAGCCTTGCAACCACTTCGAGTACAACCTCGCTGTCTTCTCTTACGACTAACAGTGCTTGTCAACGCATACCCTTGTTTACAACATACATATTCCTTCCTTGTTACCTCTCCTGTCAGTGTGTACGTTCTCGTTGTAGAACACCGAATGCCGAATCTGGCTTCCGCAGCATACATATTATAGAAATTGAACACATCGCCCAGCAATCAAATTCAAGTCCCAATTTTGGTTTCAACTCCGACCTTACTTCCGGTGTCACCTGTTCTTGCAATTTAACCTTGAATTCACCACCATCATACCAACATTGGCACATGCTTTCAAGAGCTTTAAAATATATATATATATATATATTAACTAACATATGACATGAAAATGATTCTCTGGTGAAATATTAAAGACATACATACAAACTAATGTAACTCATGCTTATGCCCAATAATAAACTTGACAAATACAGTATAAAAGAGCTTCAAAATATATATATATATATATATATATATATATTAACTAACATATGATATGAAAATGACTCTCTGGTGAAATATTAAAGACCTACATACAAAATGATGTAACTCATGCTTATGCCCAATAATAAACTTGACAAATACAGTATAAAAAGCTTTAAAATATATACGTTAACTAACATATGATATGAAAATGATTCTCTGGTGAAATATTAAAAGACCTACATACAAACTAATGTAACTCATGCTTATGCCCAATAATAAACTTGACAAATACAGTATATCACTTACCTCGTGAGTCATTTCCAACTTTAAAATTTCTACAAATATGACAATGTCGCCCTTTCTAGATCTGGATGTCAACCCCAAACACTTTTCATCTTCCTCAACCCCTGTTTCGACCGTGCTCAACGATTTCAAAACCAAGAGAATAGCACAACGGTGGCGGTCACCAGTTTCCAACTCAAGACGTTGCTCAAGGATTGACGAATGTTCCGACCAGAAAGACCGAACCACAAAGATGATAATATAAAATACACAAACACTTTCTTTTGCCTGAATGAGAAACCCAAAATACATGAACACTTTCTTTTGCCTGAATGAGAAACCCAAAAAAATGAGGGCTATACTTCTGTGTTCTTCCTGGAATCAAATAAGAAATAACAGGGGCGCCCTCTCTTCAATGTTATTGGCCTTGCTCAATCAAAGCTGATAAAAAAATTGGCCACTTAGTTGAACAAACCGAACAGCTGGATTGGAGGGGACGTCTATTTTGGAGGGAGGAGAGAGAAGAAGGCCTCGTTCTAATACAACACTTAACACTTACAATTGCTTTTGATGCAGCCATTAGATTAGATCCAACCTTCATATAGAAGTACCTTGAATATTTTCGCTTAGACTATAATGAGTGGGAAGTTATAAGGGGTAAGTTATAAGGGGTAAACTTTATAGCCATCAGATCAATCCAAGGGCTGGGGAGAATTGAGATTAAGTTTCACAATTGGGTAGGTGGGGAACCCAAACCCGAATTGAATATCCAGCACGTCCAAAAGAAGAAGAAGAGGGAAACACGTCCGAAAAAGAAGCAGAAGAGGCAAGTTCGAAGTCTGAACAGAAAAACTCTCTCTCTAAAACCCAGAGGTCTGAGAAACCCAATGAAGGCAACGGCTAACGACAGTTGAAGGCAACGATTCGCCACTCACGTTCTCCAGACCCTGAAAAAGTAGTTATTTTGAGTAGAAGGGGAAAAGTGTGGATTCCAAATCAGTGAAGGGGCGAAGCAGTGGAAGGGGAAGGAGAGAAGCTGTATTCGTTGGAAGTGGTAGGTTCCATTTGTGGAGCAAAGAAACAGAAACACCCCACACAAACGCCTTGCAATAACCAGCATTTGGTGAGTAATTTATGGAATTTGAGTTTAGGGTTAGAGTAATGGTTTTCCCCAATTTGTACCATAAATTTTGTTAGATTTGGCATCTCTTCGTTGTGCTTCAGTTGCATGTTAATTTTTGCTTGGGTATATGTTAAAAAAATAATGAAAATCAAGTCAATAACAAGTGAATAACATGTCAATAATGATCTGAATAAGATAATGGTGTTGAATTGGAGGAGGCCCTCAAAACCTTCCACATTTGAAACAGTGCATAGTGCAGATTATCTCTCTGGCGCTAGAATATGTATATATATTTTTTCAAATAAATATGATTTCCTCTGTTACTAAATTTGCCTGAGAAACATGAGAAAAGATAATAATAAACTCATGAATAGAAGTGCAAAGCATTTGATGAGTAATTTATGGAATTTGAGTTTGGGGTTAGAGTAATGGTTTTCCCCAATTTGTACCATCAATGTTGTTGGATTTGGCATCTCTTCTTTGTGCTTGAATTGCATGTTAATTGTTGCTTGGGTATATG
>NW_023010093.1:0-53023 GCF_902201215.1 Prunus dulcis
GAGCTACTTTTTCAAAAGTATCCCGAGAATCTAGCAATTTTCCTATGGTTAATTTGAAATTCACCGGTTCTACCTATTCATTGTATTTGTGTATAAATGTGTTACTAACGAAATTTTCTTTGCAGAAGACATCCAATTTTCTCCATACCTAGTGATGCGATATCTACTTGTTTTTCTTATCAGTGAGCACTCAATATGCCCGAGAAGCAAGACTATCTGTGATCATCCATTCAGGAAGCGAGACTATCCCTGATCACGTTTTCGCTACATCAGGGAACTGTGAAGGCGGCCTTATGCTCTAATCTCCTGAGGTCCTTCTAGACTAGGAGAAATGAGAGCTTGTTGTTTGCTCCCACCAGCTTCCTTCCTTGATTGCTTACCTTACCTTGCAATCAATATCACAATTTTGTATCTTTTCTTTCTTTTTATAACTCTCTGTTCATAAGGGATTTTATTTCTTTAGAATGAAAATCCGAAGAAAGAATCTATGCAGTGATCCTAACTCTGAGGGTTATTTGTTTTTGACAGAGAGAAGAATTGTGACTTTTGCTCTTGCAGGATATAACTAGATCATCAAGCGCTACATTATATTTACTGGGCCGATATGAGCTTGAATGATACTTGAGAAAAGTTTCTCCCACCTAAGGATGTAAGCAATACTTGTGTTATTTTATGTTTATATACTTATTTGATATTTTATCTTGAAAGGTAACCAAATGGGGAGATAAGTCCGTTCCAAAAGAATGGCTTGTATGTATCCATGAATTATTAATGCAAATTTTACAGATTGCAAGTTGGATACATTGATAATACACTGCACATATTAAAGTCTCATAAGAACAAAATATGGGTATAGCAGTGATCAATATGATGCACTCCTGTTGCGTAGCAAATGATGTGGATTGAAGTCCCGAAAGGACAATCCTTTGACATGTCAATATTGATATTGTGCACGCCTAATGCGTAGCAAATTGTATGGGTTAAAGTCCCAGAAATTAATTGACATGTATGTATTAATCTATAGCATGCCTGCAGCATGACAGATATATGGGTTCTAAATGTTCCAACTCCCTAAATGGAGATTATCCACGCCCTACTATAAAATAACGCTCCGTTGGAGGTTATAATCCACATTCTCACATAATAAAAACCCCCTGCAGTGGCTTGGGTACCCAAAAGCAAAGAAATGCTTATAATTGATGTATGCGCATACACATGAGAATGGTGGGATCATGAATTGATGAATGACAAATTTTGATTTTGGAGTAGCTACTCAAATCATCAATGGGCTGTGTTGATTGGAACCACGTTCAATTATTAAATGTCGACAATATCATTAACCAAAATGGAATGAGGTAATTCCATTATAGATAAGAATGAACGTGAAAGAACAAACCCACAATACGAACCCCAAAATTTGTTAATACTGAAAGTTATACTTGGGTGTTCGGAATAGAAGGAAATATACCTACTTTGTATGACACACTGCAGGGGACTTTTATTATGTGAGAATGTGGATTATAACCTCCAATGGAGCGTTATTTTATAGTAAGGCGTGGATAATCTCCATTTAGGGAGTTGGAACATTTAGAACCCATATATCTGTCATGCTGCAGGCATGCCACAAATTAATACATACATGTCAATTAATTTCTGGGACTTTAACCCATACAATTTGCTACGCATTAGGCGTGCACAATATCAATATTGACATGTTAAAGGATTGTCCTTTCGGGACTTCAATCCATATCATTTGCTACGCAACAGGCGTGCATCATATTGATCACTGCTATACCCATATTTTGTTCTTATGAGACTTTAATCTGTGCAGTGTATTATCAATGTATCCAACTTGCAATTTGTAAAATTTGCGTTAATAATTCATGGATACATACAAGCCATTCTTTTGGAACAGACTTATCTCCCCATTTGGTTACCTTTCAAGATAAAATATCAAATAAGTATATAAGCATAAAATAACACAAGTATTGCTTACATCCTTAGGTGGGAGAAACTTTTCTCAAGTATCATTCAAACTTGTATCAGCCCAGCAAATATAATGTAGTGCTTGATGATCTAGTTATATCCTGCAAGAGCAAAAATCACAATTCTTTTGCCTCTGTCAAAACAAATAACCCTCAGAGTTAGGATCACTTCATGGATTCTTTCTTCAGATGTTCATTCTAAAGAAATAAAATCTCTTATGAATAGAGAGTTATAAAAAGAAAGAAAAGATACAAAAATTGTGATATTGATTGCAAGGTAAGGTAAGCAATCAGGGAAGGAAGTTGGTGGGAGCAGACAACAAGCTCTCATTTCTCCTAGTCTAGAAGGACCTCAGGAGATTAGAGCATAAGGTCGCCTTCACAGTTCCCTGATGTAGCGGAAACGTGATCAGGGATAGTCTTGCTTCCTGAATGGATGATCAGAGATAGTCTTGCTTCTCGGGCATATTGAGTGCTTACTGATAAGAAAAACAAGTAGATATCGCATCACTAGGTATGGAGAAAACTGGATGTCTTCTGCAAAGAAAATTTCGTTAGTAACACATTTATACACAAATACAATGAATAGGTAGAACCGGTGAATTTCAAATTAACCATAGGAAAATTGCGAGATTCTCGGGATACTTTTGAAAAAGTAGCTCCGTGAAATCCGTAAAGCAAGATCGGCTTTGACGAAAATAATACTTGAAAACGCCAAAAGTGCCGACAGGCATTATTAGAGGCCACGTGAAGTTTTTGGACTCTGGGAAAGAAAAAGATAATGTGGGGATTCGAGAAGATATTGGGATCCTGGAAATGTGGTCACATTTTCGTCTGTAGATATTGCCTTTGCAAAACTTGATTGGAGCAACTGCGTTTCAACTCAACTTCCTTCATTTTCTGAAACTTTAGTTTTTGTAAGACTTTCTTTGAAACCTTCTTAAAATGGCTTCCTCTTCTTCCTGCCCAAATTATTTCAATTTAAATGATGCTCCCACAACAACCATTGACGCCAAAGTTTGGCGTCCATCCTTTGTATCCCAAAATCGTCATCTCACAGTTAATGATTCTGTGATGATGAATGATGCTACTGCTGTCATAGTAGCTAGGAATTTCATTACTCCAATGGATGAAATGCTGTTGACAGGGAGGTCTGAGGAAGAGGCTATTAATGACTCAATGGTTTCTAGCATTCAGAGTGCTGCTTCTGTTTCTAACATGGCTGATCGTTTGCGTGCTAGAGCAAACGAGGTTCAGAAGCTAACAACTGAAAATTCGTCTCTTCAAAGAATGCTTCATGAGTCTCAACAGGAGGTTGAGAAACTTAAAGGAGAGAATAATTCCTTGTTGAAACTGGTGAGTTCGTACTCCGTTGATACACTGAGAAGGCTAGACATGCTGCAGGTCTCAAATGAAAGAATTTTGGGAGACCACGAGAGACTCATGGCTAAGCTTAAGAGGCGCAGAGGCTTCCAGAACATAATGTAATTTTATAGATTTTACAGGGCCTGCACCTTCATTGCAGGTGGAAAAATCTATCTGTTATATACTCCTTTCGTGTTATAATAATTGCGCACATTCTTAAACTTGTATCTGTGGTTTTTACGTCTTTTCAAAATGACAGTTTGGAACCTTGTGCCTTATAGGTTCAAATAACCACATCAAATCTCTCATATTTCCATGCATGTGAGCCCAGAACTTTTGGCCTGGGCTAAACACAAACTCAGAATTTATTTGCCCTTTTCAAATGGACATGAAATATGGATTGAGTAAAAGCCACGCTAATATCGCAATATAGTAGTGAAGAGCATTAACTACTATATACCCACAACTTCAAGTTCAGGATCTCTCATATATTTGGGTCCATGGGCTTCCGGCCCAAATATAACAAAATATGTGGGGAGCCTCAATTCATTATTTGAGGTTTATACTGATATTATCCATTTCGCGGTGTATTCTTAACAACCGGAATTCACAAAATATATTTCTTCCTTGAGGTGTCGATTATAACAAAATCGAACTTTATTAAATTCATCATCTTCTTATGCCAAAGAAATATGTGGCGTACCACAATCTGCAATAATACCTCAAGGATTGTCTATTTAACTGTTGGAACTTTAGGTTCTCAACACTGTTAAATTTTGAACTTCGGGCCAAAATCACATATTCTCATGGTATGGACATTTTTACAATTTTATGTACATATTTCGGGACTTCAAACCCTTACATAATTGTCCATATTTTGAGGAACTTCTGGCATCTCATTTAATTGCTCATCCATGAGTTTAAGGAACTGCAGGTTTCCTTTTGTATATAGTGACGGTTTACCCAAAATGGTTAATATTTATGCATACGTCACTATTCATGTGTATAGTACTATTCATCAAGTCATGAATACATATCTATTCATGTGTGCAGTACATTTGCCAGTACATTTATTATTCATGTGTATGGCACTTTTAACCAATATGGTACTGTTACATCATCAAGGAACTCTAGGCCCTTATTTACATGTCAAGGATCAAGGATCTTCAAGTCCGATCTCTTGTTTACAAGTATAGTACCGGAGAGACTGTCAGCTCTCATATCAATATCATCATCAAGGATCTTCAAGTCCTGATGTAATTGTATGATGAGGATCAAGGAACTTCTGGTCCTGATCTGCATACTGTAAAAACTCATCATACAGCACAATTAATCCATAAAATAAATTACTGATAAAGAAATTACTGGTATGGACGATAAACCCGCACCATACTTTAAATAAATATAAATGTGCGGTAAAATAAATTCGTAAATTAAATTGCTTGTTGTATGGACGTTAATCCCGCACCATACCTTAAATAAAATTAAATGTGCGGTAAAGTAAATTCATAAATTAAATTGCTTGCTGTATGGACGTTAATCCCGCACCATACTTTAAATAAAATTAAATGTGCGGTAAAGTAAATTCATAAAGTATGAGGGTTAATTCCACATCATACTTTAAGTAAAAGTAAATTTGCGATAAAGTAAACGTGCTTGTATGGGCACTAATTCTGCTCCATACATTTAAATAAAAGTAAAGGCATGGACGATAAACCCGCACCACCCTTTTAAATAAATACTGCCGTATGGGTAATAAACCTACACCATACAGTAAATAAAATAAGTGTGTGGATAAATAAAGACAATTATTTGTGGGTTCATATCAACACCTCAATCAAATAGTATAATATTATTATACTGATATATTAGTGGAAATTTTTTTTTTAATTTTTTTTTTTGAGTCTTAATTGAAACAAAATTTATAGACATTGTAAACCCAATAAGTGAAAATGGAGGCTAACCTGCCAGAGCTTGGAAGCATCGGCCACCAAGTGGGAGTCAAAGCCAAAGACAATGGCATTATCGCACACATTCACATCATCCTTGACTTGATGTTGTTGTTGTGGTTGGAGGAGGCCAAAGTGGTCGTCTTCTTCAGCCTCACCGCCTCTGCTGGCCATGAACCCAATCATGTCGTCCCTCTCCCCAACCTCTCTCTCCAAATCTTGAATCCTAGCGCTCGACTCGTCCCGGGTTTTCTCCAACCCAGTGTGAAGATGATCCAAACCTTTTTCTATATCAACTGAGATTCTATAGATAATGGCCCATTTGTGAGAGTCAGGATTGCTTTCTCTTACAAACTGAGACAGATTGCCACGCCAATAAAACGGATGAATCAAAAGCTTCTCACCCCTTGGCCCTGCATAAAATCCCAGAAGAGGCACCAAATTGGGATGCCTTATACACCCCAACAACTGAACCACTCACCAAAATCTTCAACTTTTGCAGTGCACACAGGCCTAAAAAACCTCAGCAACCTCACTGAGTTGCTACTCTGCAAGAAAGCCTTGTACAGTGTTCCATAGTTTGACTTTCCAATCACCTCCCCTGGAGCATCTAGTATGTCGCAAATTCTGAGGTCTTGGCCATCCTGAAAAGTCATCAAGTCCTCTACCTTCACATCATCTTCATGCTTCTGCTATGAGTTTTCCACATCTTGCTGCTCATGTTTTGCACTTCTTTTGCAGCAAAAGTAGATCAAAAATACAAAAGATACCAAAACTCCAGTTGAAGTCAGTACAAGAATCAAATTAAGCAGGTGGGTGTTCTTCATTCTGTCAAAAATGCAACTCCTTCATATCAAACATTGAAAATTTGGACTACGAAAGTGAGAAGTAACAAAAGATTAGGATCTGGTTTTGACGTGAAGGATTGAGAAAGTGTTAAACATAATGCAGATATGGCTAGTTTTCATGTAGAACAGATTTCTTTCCATACAAGTAGGAGTAGAAGACAAGAAGATTGAGATGGGGTGGTACTTTTGGGAGGAGAGGGTGTGTGTGGAACCCAATATTTTGGGAATTTTAAGGGGATCAAAATTAATCCTTTTATCTACTAGGAAAATGGACTCTGAGAGACAGACTTGTGCACAAAGAAGTTATGGAGTTGAAGAGAGATCAGAAGATGAGCACATATCCTGGCAGGTCTCGGGACACCAAGTCTGCCGAGCCGCAAATCCTGGCACTCACGGTCCGAGCGTCCCCGTAACTCGTGAGGCAAAGTCAAGTGCACTGACTGAACTATAATCATACTGGATGTCCGTAGACATCGGTCCGACTCTGGGTAATCACCATAAAAAAAAACGGGTACGAGGTGGTTTTAAAATAAATTCCTTTAAAAAGAAATATCTGAATAATAACTGTAAAACTCAAGTCGTGCTGCGGTCTCAACTGATTCGAAACTCAAACTCTGTTTCTATAACTGATAAATAAGCAGTACCGACTTATAGAACTATTATTGTAATAATCGTGTTCGGAACCATAATAAAACGTACTCAAGATCAAATAAGGAAATTTATTCGAATAAACTCATTTATAAAAACTCATTTATATAAAATCAAAATAAAATCACTTATAAAATCTTATTTATGGAAATCCTCTATATAACTCATTTATAAAATAATTTACGAAAGAAAGTCCACTCACAGATGGTCCGAGCTAAATCGACCCTTTGAAGGTTTCTCCTGCTAGTCGGCTGGACCTCTAATGCCTTACTCGAACGATTTGGTGGAGAAACGAAGGAGAATTTTGAGCTGGAAGTTCGGGTGGCTTCGAAGGAACCTCCGCCGGAAAACATGGTTTTCCGGCCAGCTCAGGGCGGCCCTGGGGTGGAGGTTGGTCAGGTTGTGACGGCGACACGGAGGAGGACCCGATGGTACCCACGGCGGAGATCGGCTCGGCCTGTGGTGGCCGGGCCGTCGCCGAGAAGGCGAAGGGTCGCACGGCCCTGTTTCGCGCGAGAGAGAGAGAGAGGAAGAAAGAGAAAGTGACGGGGGAGAGAGAGAGAGAAAGGGGTATAAAAATCTGACCTTTTGGCCAAATTACCGTTTTGCCCTTCGCAGTTTTTAGACCATATCTTCTTCGTTACGGCTCCGATTCGGGTCTACTCCTTGTCTACGAACTCATTTCGCCGCACTCTACACAGTGGCGTAAGTGGAATTCCCAAATTCTTTCTCGATTAAAAAGTCAAATGTTCCCCCATTAAAATATGCAAGGGCAATTTGGTCTTTTTGCTAAAAGATATTTTCCTTACTTTTCAGATATTTTCTTTCTTTTTAGATATTTTGTTTTGGGTTCTTACATCCTATTTATAGGCTTTTGTCGGATGCTTGACCTAAATAACTTTCCTTGATTTGTGGGATTTTGATTTGATTTAAATCAATTCTCATAATCTGGCAATTTAACCAGATTATCTTTAATTGATTAACCTGATTTATATTTAATTTAAATCAAAGTCAATCACAGAAGATTCTTTCCTTTAATTTTGTCTTCATCTTGAACCGTTTGATGCACTCCGTCGGATGTCGCCATTTGTCATTTTTGACAACTAAATTGATTTTGATGAGTCACACGCCACATGGGCGAATTACGGGGCCCACGATTTAATCCGCCGAACCCTAATTATTTTCTTATCAATGGAATTTATTACATCAAAAGTTCTTTGTCTACAAATTCCCCCACTTCATGATGCATTGTAGACATGGGCCTTTTCACGTGTAGGAGGTGCAGCTTAAAGTGTTCCCTTTTTCTTTTCTTTTTTTGGTGGTGGTAGATATCATTGAGAATATTATTAAGCTTAATAATATCCAATATTGGTAAGATCTTGGGAAGCAAGATACTTTCCTAAACTAGGAATGAGAAACCCTAGCATCACTAGGAGCTTTGATGGTCTTTGGTTTCTTTAAATTGCACTATGTTCATGAATATTGAGATCAACCAAATAGAACAGCAGAAAAACTCCTCTTGTTGGCGAGAAGGTCTACGACTTTGAAGTTTGCATCATCCGAATCTCAACAACCAAAGTGGTGAGAGTTGCTTGTTGGTAAGCCTGAACCCATTCTTCTTCTTCTTCTTCTTTCTTTGTCTTTTTTTTTTATTTTTTTTTTATTTTTTTTTTTGCAGCACCTATCCCTTTTTTCAGAATTAGGGTTTAGGATTTTTCAGATTTTTTTTTTTTTTTTTTCGCAGCACCTATCCCTTTTTTCAGAATATATATATATATATATATATATATATATATATATGTGTATTTTTGTTGTAATAGGTACTTGGAAAGAAAGTGAAGAACGTAGACGTCCTATACCGCTTGGGTTTGATCCATCTCTCCGACTTGGTGATAACCCGCTCAAGCGCTTAGGCTTTACGTAGGGGAAGACAAGTGAAGATTGTTTCTCGAGACATTCCACCTTTGCCCGGCTTTGCAAACTTGTATAAGTAAGCTCCTTTTTTTTTTTTTTTTTTTCAAGATTCACCAAAGAAATTATCCATAGTGAAACAGCTCGATGTTGAACGAAAGATGTTAATGTAGCCCTGACGGAGTGAATTGGAAGTCGAATAATGTCAAACTAATGAGAAACTCCAAATTTATTTTATTATGTGACTGAACTCAAAGTGGTCTCATGAGCTGCCTACGTACCCTTCTAGGAAAAAAAGAGATCAAGTCATGACGTAGTTCAATGTTTTTTTTTCCTTTTTTTTTCAGTTTGCAGTTTTGGCCCGTGCAGGCGAAAGAGCGTTTGGTGCCTTGTGCAGTTTTGGCTCGTGCAGGCGAAGGAGCGTTTGTACTCAGGTAACTCAATCACCTTATTCTCAAGTAAGTCTTCCAGCATGCCTTCTACGTCAGAGTCTGGAAAAGGATACTTCTTCTCCTTCATTTCTTTTAGGGTGTGTCGTCGTGGTTCTTGTTCTTGAGTCGACTCGGCCTTCCTTGCATCTTTCTTGCCTCGAGTGGAAATCTTCATTGGAGTAGCACTGATCGTCATTGACTCCAAGATGCGTGTCCTCAAAGAGTCTGCCCCATTTCTCGACGACTTGTCATTTCAATGATCACTCACCATTTCCTTTCTTCCATCGTGATTAGCGATACTTAACTCTATGTCATGCGCACGAGTGGTCAATTCTTCGAAGGTACGGGGTTTGATCTCTTGAAGAATGTAGAGCAGACCCCAATGCATACCTTGAATGCACATCTCTACAGCCGATAACTCAGAGACTCGATCTTTGCAATCGAGGCTTAATGAACGTCAACGATTGATGTAGTCAACAACAGGTTCGTCTTTTCGCTGCTTCGTGCTAGTGAGCTCTAGCATGCTAACTGAGCGACGAGTGCTATAGAAGCGGTTGAGGAATTCTCTCTCCATTTGTTCCCAGCTGTCAATTGACTCAGGTTCCAAGTCAATGTACCAGTTGAATGCAGTGCCTCGGAGTGATTGGACAAATTGCTTCACAAGATAATCGTCGTTAGTGCCAGCGCTGTTGCACATCTCGATGAAGTGGGCAACATGTTGTTTAGGGTTACCTTTTCCATCAAACTGCATGAACTTTGGAGGTTGATAGCCCGTTGGCATTCGAAGGTTGTCTAACCTTTTGGTGTAAGGCTTGGAATAGATAAATGTATCTTGAGAAGGCCCACCATATTGAGCCTTGATGGTGTTCGTGATCATGTCCTGAAGTTGTTGGATAGATAAAGAACCCACCGAGGCTGTGTTGCCTTTTTCGTGCGACTTATCACCCGACTCTGTTTCATGACCCAATCCTTTCTCGCTGGATTCAGCTTCATGATGTGATTCTTTCTTATGCACGTCTTGACTAGGCTCCTTATCTTGATGTGTCTCCCACTTGTTAATGAGAGAAGCAATCTGCACATCCTTCTCCTCGACCATCTTAGTCAGTTTGGTGACCGATTCGCTCATATGGGCCAGCTGTTCTTCAATAGACATAGCTCCCGTTACCATGACCTGCATAGCCATAGAATAAGACTCACCTACGGATGCCGAGGTAAGCTTCTTCTGTTGATCGTCAGGCGGGGATCCATGGTATGAGCATGTGCTCGAGTCAGCGTCTGAAACAGGCGAGAGTGAGCGTCCTCTCGAATTTTTCGAACCCGAAAAACTCCTCCCTTCACTCCGAGAGTTTCTCTCATCCGCCCGAGAGGTATTCTTCTTTTGCCCCAATGAGGCCAAATTGATAACCGGTTCGCGCCTTCGGTGAACATCTTTCGCCTTGGCTTGAGTCGGTATGGAAGTAACATGTTGAGTTGCGGATATCGCCTTGGCCTTGCTCCGGGTGACGACCCTATGAGGTTGCTCATTTAGTTCCCAAGCCAACTTAGTACAGTCCTAAACACATATCTAATCTTTATTTGGTGAATATGTCATACTAAGAAATTTGAAAAATCAAGTATGGAAATATTCAACGAGCAATATATGTTTTGCAGTGGAAATATTTAAAAAAAAAAGATTTAAATTATCAAGTTTGATTAATGATGAAGAGGAATATTACATATAGAGGAGAAATAAAAAGTCCCATCATTTCAATTACTACAACCATAAGAATAAATTTATTCGTCCAATATTTGGACACTAATTGTGACCAAGAAAGATACTGAAATCCTTTCGGAAGAAACTAAAAGGTACATTAATTACATATCTGCGGCAACACGTTTGTACAAATGCGAGGGGAGCCTTGGAGTAGGCACGGCTTGTAATGGGGTTCTCATGTAAGTCACAAGCCCTGGATTTTCCGACATGTCAATCTCCTTTGGATTCATCCCTTCAGCTGGAGCCCAACTGAAATGGTGCAATAGATGCCCCAACATGGACACCACCAAATTCACACTAAGTTGTGCTCCCGGGCATACTCGCCTGCCTGCTCCAAACGGAAGTAGTCTGAAATCATGCCCCTTCATGTCAACATCCTCCTCTAGGAACCTTTCTGGTCGGAACTCATGCGGGTCTTTCCAAACAGCGGGGTCACGCGCTACGGCCCAGACATTTACATGAACACTCGCACCCTTGGGGATGTCGTAGCCGCCGATCTTGACATTGGCATTAGCTCGGTGGGGGAGCATTAGAGGAGTTGGAGGGTGCAACCGCAACGCTTCCTTTGCTACACACTGTAGGTAAGGGAGATTTGAGAAATCGTCTTCGGTCATGACCCGTTCGAACCCGATGACTCGGTCTAGCTCCTCTTGTGCCTTTTTTTGCACCCTCGGGTTCTTAATCAACTCAGCCATAGCCCATTCAACTGAAATAGCTGTGGTGTCTGTGCCCGCAGTAATCATGTCCTGCATGCACAAATGGTAAAACTAAGTTAGAATGTAGGAACCTTATATATACGTATAGTGTTTTCAGAAAGGTATACGCCCTCCAAGGTAGGAAGCTCATAACTAATTAAGAACATTAAAAAGGAAATATGAGTATTTGGCAACAAGGTTAGAATTTGAGGGACACGCGATCTAACATGAAAATACTTCAATAAAAAAAAATTTTATTATGAAGTGGTGTCATAAAATAATGAGCATAAAGAGCACAAAGAGCGTTGCAAACCAACTTCAGTGGGCACACAGTTATGAAAGTATGTTGTGCGTTCACATATATATGCATATAAAAAACAGCTCTTAAAAATTAGGAGCCTTGTGCATTGTCACCACTCCGATCTGGCAATGCTTAATTCTATCATATATGGTTGTATCCCATAGGAAAAAATAACCCTTCTTTTAGAAATATCAAATTGAAAAGACTGCATGTATACATTACTTACCCAAAGAAGTCCAATAATTGTGTCTTCACTAAGGTCATACTTGTCCTTCAATGTAAGCAATGCATCGACAAAATGCTGCTTGGCACCGCCACTCTTGGTGCGAGCCTGTGTGTGCTCCTCCATGATTGCCCTAGTGAGTCGGTCTCTTCGTGCCCCATGCTGAGCAAACGCCTCTTCCTCCAGCGGGAACATCCAACGCAGCCATGGAATGTGCTCGGCCATCGAAAGCGATGCACCGATCTTCACTCCATTAGAAACAACAGCTTTGAATTCTTGGCCTTGCTCATCCATTTCATCCTCTGCGTTAACAAAACGCTTTCCGAATGCTAGCCTTGTTATGTTGTTGAATGCCACTCTTCCCAAATACTTCTTCACTAGCAAACTTTCCCCATTTTTTTCTGCAATATGGTGATTAATTAAAGTAAATCACAAATTCACAATTAATACACATTAAGTATGCAAACTAATAAAGTAGCATTGAATCCAATCATACGTAACAATAAATACCAATCAATCAACCTCAAGTACTTCCTCTCAGAAAACTCAACTACGATTATAGATAGCGACAAGTGTAATATGAATTAATGAACGATGAAATAAACACGTGGTATAACATGAGTGAATTATATCGATGTAGACAATTAAAAAAGTACAAACTGCAAATGACATTTGAAAAACTAGCAGCGTCAAGCAATTTGGCAACATAAAATGCATACCATGAATGGTACAGTGTTTGAAAATGGACTCAACCATAGCAGTGACCTCATCTTCCCTAATGGGTCTGAGAGCTTCAATCCTCTTTGCAGAGAAAAGCTCAAGAGTGCACACCTTCCTGACCTTAACATAGTGGGGCCCATAGTCAGCCCAAATGAGGTCCTGCCCATCCTTGCTAAACTTGGCGGTTGATCTATTCCTTTGCCTATCAGCCAGTTTCTGATCATGCTCTTTGAGCACCTCCTTTGCCAATTCTGAGCTTGACACTACGATGTTCAGTGTGGATCCAATCCAGACTGAAATAATGGGCCCGTAGACCTGTGCCCACTCGGCATAGCACCGGAACCTCACAGGCTTTATGTGGTAGAGGTTTCCGACGACTGGCCACGGAAGTGGGCCGGGCGGGAGCTTAAATCTCAGCCTTTGATAGAGCTTGTAAGCAAGGAAGATGAAGATGAGGAGGAGTAGTAGTCCAGAGAGAGCCATGTGAAATGAGAAACACTGAGATAGAGAGTTTGGAGAAGTGATTTTGTTTTAAGTTGTGGATGTGATGTGTTGAGAGTAAGGAGAGACAGAGAGAAGAGAGAGAGGGTAGGTGAGCAATTTAAAGGCAAATGCAATTGGACGACGAGGTTACCCCGTGATATTTACTCAACTTAATTATGCAAATTGGTATGGACGACCTCAGCTTGGACAAGACTTATCCGTTCTCACCATTCATATTATTAACCGTCATTAAAAGGACACGTGTCAACCATCTATTGGATGTGGTTCGAGATGGGGCGGTAGGTAACTCGAGCACCCCAGAGCGTCCCATCTCAACTACAAGTCTACAAGTCAATGGGCTTCTTCTTTTTAGTTGTGCACACAAAAAAACGAATTTAAAAAAAAAACACACAACACAACCACCAGAACTCAAATTGATATTTCCAGATATTTCTTCCTTCACACAAATCACAACATTTTCATCTATAGAAAAAAGACTGTCTGGTAAGGAAGGTGATCAAAAATTAAAGTAGAAACGATCCCATTACAGTGAGGAGGGGCGAAGTAGCTACCTACCCTTCCAAAGTTGAGTTAGGACTGTGTTGCCACATTAATCCAGTATACAGACCCATCACACAGGGTGTGCCGGTTGGGCGACCGTACAAGACCCCCTGAAAAAATAAGCAAAAAATGCATTTCCGTTGTCTGATTAATGCTTTTTGAGCTTTATCATGAATTTTTTGGATTTTTTTTTCTTCCTATAGTGGGCTTATTTTATTTATTTATTTATTTATCATTTTGGTCATAAAGAGAATCCATTTATAAGGAAAGAAATACACGGCAAAAAAAAAATACTAATTAGAATTTGGAATGGCAGTTGAATCATAGTAGCTCAATATAATTAGTGGTGTGTTTACTAATTAGAATTTGGAATCATAATCAGGAATTGAATTCTAATTATGGAGAATTCATGCATTTAAGGAATGAAAAGTAAAGGGGCCCCACACAAAATCATGAGGAATTCAATTCTTGGGTGGAAGATAATATTCTATTTCATCGAGAACTAACCCATTAGGAATTCATTTTTTTTTATCCATTATATATTTTAAAATTTTAAAATTTGTCATCTATTTAACTCAACAAGGAGAACATTTTAATAATTAACACCACTCATACCCCAATTCTATATGATTTAACAAACAACTTCAATAAGAATCCTGAATTCAACTCTTCGTCGATTTAAGTCATCATAATTCAATAAACAAGCCATAAATTTAAAGGATCTAGGCATGGATACTTTTTTGACAAGTCCAAAAAGTAGTAGGACAAGTATTTCCTCCAATCCCAAGTGAGCCCAACCACAAGAACACAAAAGACCAAAAGCCCAAACTAGACTTAAACTTAGCATCTAAATGTGAAACTTTTCATTGTTGTACAAAAACAGCTAGTTTTGGGGAGCTGCTAGAATGCAGAGGTTATTATGAGGAGGTTATGTTGCGGAATGATAACAACCGTTAGTTTTAAATGAACGGTTCATATTTAAGTAGGAAGTTTTGTTACAATCGGGTTAAAATTACCCATCACAAAATGAGCAACCCGGAACTTCTCTCTTTATATCTCCTATTTTCTTTAAAACAGAGGTCCAAAGTCCTATCTCTGAAACTTCCTCTGGAGACAAACAAGAGCTGCCCCTTTCCAACTTCCAGAAGCCGAATTTGCTGCTCCAAAAAGGAAAAAAAAGAAGACACTCAGCTGTGGAGGACGTTGCTGAAGAAGAAGGAACAAGGGTTGAAACCCACAACTCAATTCTTTCATTGGTATGTGATTTTTCAGCCCTATTGCAAACCCTTTTATTCAAAAAATATTCTGTTTTGTTAAACCCCTGTCATTAATGTTGCAGAAAATGGTTCATCATTACCCATTACAACAACTATAACCTAAGAGCTCTCTTATTCTGTCTTTGTGTCACAAAAATTATTTGCAAGATCTTCATAGTAGAGAGAAAAGAAGAAAAAGAGAAACATGATATGTTGAAAGAGCCTCCAGTAGTCTCTCACTCGCCTAACTTTGCACTCCGTTTCTGAACAAGTAAAACCCAAGTTTTGAAGAACTTGTAGTACTCTTCTTCAACTCCAATTGCGATGGTAAGTCAAACACTGCAAAACCACTTCTCTTTGTTTCTTTGTTTCACTGATTTTGCTTTTAATGTTTTCCAATTTCTTGTAATCATTATTATTTTTTGTTCCCTTTTGTATTTATATTTCATTTGAAAAATTGATTTTTACAGTTTTTATTTTATTTTCATACGTAAATATTCTTTCTTGCGTTTAACCCCTTACTGCTTTGGGTTTTATTATGATGCCTTTAGTATATTGGCTTTAAGCTTTGTTGAATCAATAATTAATAAATAATGAAAATAACAACACGTTAATCTAATGGTGATCTTTATGGGTCTTGCATACATACAGTAAAAACAAGTTCTCTAAAAATATCTTGGGTTTGTTCTGCCTCAATTTATTTTATGGCTTTTTAATAATTGATAATCTGCTACAGGTTGACACAAGTTTGCATCTTAATTTTCCATATATGCTCTTATGGAAAAGTTTAATTGAATCAACATGGAGGAGACATTAAATGGAAAGCAAAAAACAAAAGGATCAATTTTGCCCCATAACATAGGGGAGTTGCATTCAAATTCTTGGATTTGTTGCTGGTAAGTTTTTTTTTATTTTTAAATCATTATAAATGTCTTTGTTTTCAACTGATGATGGTACAAGATTTAAATTTCTTTCATAATTATTTTGTTTTGTTTTAGCTATTTCTGAAATGTTTGATTCAAATGTTATCTAAGGTATCAATAATCTGTGTGAGTAAAATGGTTGGGGACTCAGAGGAGAATGATGATTGTGTAATTGCTGATGAAATGATTTACATACCTGAAGTCAGAAATGAGAAAAGACCAAAAGTTGGGATGAAGTTCGATTCACTTGATTTCGTTTATGATTTCTACAATAGATATGCTTTATTGGCTGGCTTTAGTATTAGACGTCATTCCAGCGGGAGGGAAAAATACAGTAAAGAAATTCTAAGAAAAGAATTTGTATGTTGCAAACAAGGTGTGTTTAAAAAAGAAGAGCCTAGGGCGGTAAAAAGGCACCGAGGGATAAGTAGATGTGGTTGCAAGGCTAGGGTTGTTGTTGTGAAGGTTTCTGGGTGCAAACAGTATGCTTTCTCTCTCGTTGTAGAGGGACACAATCATACAATGACACCCCCAGAAAGAGTGCATTTTATGAGATCACATCGTCATATTTCAGAACCTGCAAAGCTACTCACAAAACAACTTGGTTTAGCTGATATATACCTACTCATAAAAAGATGAGTATTTTGGAGGTGCAATCTGGAGGAATGGAGAAAATTGGTTTTACCAAAAAGGATATTTACAATTTTGAATATTATGAGAGTAGCCTGATGAAGAACCATGATGTTGAACTGGTGACTGAGTATTTTTTAGCTGAACAGAAAAACAATAGATCATTTTATTTCAAGATTGAGGGAGATTCTAATGACAGGCTTACTCGATGTTTTTGGGCAGATGCAACTTCTAGACGAGCATATGGGTTTTATGGAGATGTTGTCGTGCTCGATACCACATTCAACACGAATCGATATGGCTTGCCATTTGCACCAATGTTGGGGGTTAATAACCATGGTCAGACAATTGTTTTAGCTTGTGCATTTTTAAGTAAGGAAACGACTGAGTCATTTATTTGGATGTTTGAGGAGTTTAAAAAAGCCATGCCAGGTGGTGAGCCAAAAATGATAATTACAGATCAAGATGCAGCTATGGCTAGAGCGATTTTTGAAGTATTCCCCACTACATTTCATCGACTTTGCATATGGCACATCACAACCAAGTTCTCTGATAAACTACCACGGACTGCTTATGAGGAATATTGGAAAGAGTTTAAGGAAACCATCTGGGAGATTGACAATATAGATGAATTTGAAGAAAAGTGGCATGCAATCATTACAAAATCTGGTTTGACTGACCATCCATGGCTGAGTTCAGTTTTTGATTTGCGAAAATCATGGGTTCCAGCCTATGTAAAACATATTTTTGCCACTGGAATGTCAAGCAGTCAAAGAGCAGAAGGCTCTCATGCATTTTTCAAGCAATATATATCAAGGAGAAATTCATTAATGGATTTCATAACACGATTTCAAAGGGCACTATCCCATCAACGTCAAAAAGAGTTACTTGCTGATCACATTGATGCATTTGAAAAGCCTCAATGCGCTCTATTGTTGACAATGGATAAACAAATGGCTGAAATATACACAAAGGCAATGTTCCAAAAGTTTGAACAGGAGCTAATGCAAAGTTTACCGTGTTTTATGGAACTGAAAATGGATGATGCTTCCAAAGCTATCTATAAAGTGAGTGAAAGGAAAAGGGGGAAAACAAGAGTGACAGAAGTTGTATATGATAAATATTCCGATCAATGGTCGTGTAGCTGTAAAGGATTTGAATTTATTGGAATTCTTTGTTGCCATGCGCTGGCATTGTTAAAAAGGGAGCAAATTGAATATCTGCCCAATAAATACATTTTGAATAGATGGAAGAAAACTGCAAAATCTGGACTTGTGTCAGATTCAAATGGCAATGAAATTAAAGATTGTGAGAACAATTCTCTCCTAATAAAGCGAAGTAGAATGTCCAGACTTGCTTCAGATGTAATTGAGCATGCCTTAATGTCCGAAGAAGGTTGTGAGCTATTGTCAAATAACCTAAACGATACGCGGGTGATGTTGAAGTTATTGAATGATGGGGTTGGTCCTAGCAAAGTTGGAGGGTCCAGCTCCCAAACACGATATTTGAAGGACCCTAAGAGAGTAACGCACAAAGGAAGCTCCAAACGAGTGAAGGGAGCAAAGGAAACGAGAATGGAGCGAGGGATCCGACATTGTCAGCAGTGTGGACAAACTAGTCATGATATAAGACGATGCCCAAGAATGGCGAACACATCGTAAGATTGTACAAATATTTATAAATAATAGCTAAAATTCCAAGTGGTTTATTTTATTGTAATATTATGCTTGGTGTTTATGCAGGACATCCCCATCAAACAATGAAGAATCAACTCCAGTCAATCTTAGTGACCCGTTATTCGATGAATTTGATAGCATGCATGGACCTACCAAGTGATTTATGTTTTTACTATACGAAGCTCATTTGCCGTCAATATTGGTGAGCATTTTGAAATATGATTCAATATGAAGAAATCTTATTATTTTGTGTTGTTTCGTTTTGTATCAGCTTTTGTGTTTTTTTTCTTGATTGGTTTTGGTTTTCTTTGAAGTTTTTTTGTTTCTCGATTGGTGGTGTTAATTTTTTGGAGCCTTTCTTTCTTGCTTTCTTTTGCCTTTGTATTTTTCTGATGTTAGGTGTTTTAGGATTTTTCTTTCTTTTAAATAATCTCCCTCTTGAGATATTTGACAATTCTTTTTTATGGCAGTTGGACCTAGATTTTTGGCTTATGGAAGATTGTTGTCGTTGAGAACCTTCATCAATTTGGCTTTTTTTTTTATTTTTTTTATTTTATGACAGTTGGACCTATCAACTCTTAATTTTGACAATGCGCACGAAAGGCTATCACATCCTTTTTTGAGAAAAGACGCTATATACATTCGGTGTATTTTGCGTGTATATTGTTAGTCTATTGCTTGTTATTGCAAGCTTATTAATTTTGTATTGATTGTTCATTGTCTTTGTATAGCCATATATTGCCTTTTATGATAATATGGGGACAATACAAGGCAATTGGGGGCAATACAGTGGCAATATACAGGCAATTGGGGGCAATATAGTGGCAAAATGAAGGCAATTAGGGGCTATATAGTGCCAATACTAGGGCAATAGGAGGCTATACATTGGCAATACAAAAACTCCAATAGTCCACGATTTTGGTGCACGATTTTGTAAACATTGCTATCTGAAGGATACATGAAATTTTGTGATAAGGTTATGGGATTATTTCGTACTAGTTATGTTGTTGTTTGTATTTGTTCTTTTGCTACTTTTGCTATCTTTCTTTATAATATATGTTTGTGGAATCCCTCAAAGTAAACATATACTGAGAAAAAAAAAATTAGAGTGAAGATATAATCACTCATATAGACAAGGAGAAATATTATGTGATTGGACAATGCTTTTGACTGATGTGTGAGGTTTTTCGAAAAAAGTACGCCATCATTTTATGTGATTGGACTGATAGAGATACTTTATTGATTCCCCATGCGCCGTCATATTGACAACTTATTGAACACCTTTGACGTGTTCAAAGATTTAGATGCACGAACCCATGATGACTTCAAACCATTGTTCCATTATTATGTATGTAAATTATTATAACAAAACACATACTTTTACAGCCTTATATATGAAAGGAAACTAATACTTGTATTATTAAAAATTAGATAATGAACATTAAGGAAATATACTTGTATATTGCAAAATATATTTTTATGATTGAAAGGAAAGTGAGTTATCAAAAAATTCCGAACATTCACGGGAGATGCTTGTTGATGTAGGTTATTGAAATTGAAGTTAACAAGGATTATAGCTAGTTTGAGAGGAAAGTGAGTTATCAAAAGGCTTTTGGATTTTTTTTTTCATTATGAAATGGATGATTTATAGCCTCCCCAAGTTTTATAACGTCACAAGGAGGCATGAGCAATTTTCAGGGCATTTTTTCGATCATCCTACTATTTATTCCCATTTTTTCAAGAATTTTGCACTAAAAAAATCAAAATAAAAGCACGAGAACACATGGCGCGACCTGATGCAGCACCTTTCAGCAGTTGCACACGTGTATTTCAGTCAACATGGCCTTGCTTTTTACCTTAAATTATTATTTTATTATTTTTTCTTACAAAATTCATAACTAAATATGCAAAAATTGAAAAAATGTTCCGTAAATTGCTACGAACTCATTGAGACTTCATCTTCCTTACTGAATTCCCTGGATCATGGTTAGTCATTTTAAAAAATGATAACAAACATTCATGGGAGACGTTTGTTGATGTAGGTTATTGAAGTTGAAGTTAATAAGGATATATAGCTAGGGTTGAGACGAAAGTGAGTTATCAACAGGTGTACATATTTTTTCATTATGAAATGGATGATTTATAGCTTCCCAAGTTTTCTAACGTCACAAGGAGGCCGAAACAATTTTCGGGGCATTTTTTTCTATTTTTCTATTATTTATTACCAATTTTTCAAGAATTTTGCACTAAAAAAGGTCAAAATTGTAATAACCCAAAACAAAATATCTAAAAAGTAACAAAATATCTAAACATTAGGATTAATTTATTCTAGCAAAAAGACGATTTTACCCTCGCATTATTTAATAGGAAAAAAGGTGACTTTTTGATCGAGTAGGAATTTGACAATTCCGCTTATGCCATTGCGTAGAGCACGGCGAAACGAGTTCATAGACACGTAGTGGGCCCGAATCGGAGTTGTAACGAAAGAGTTATGGTCAAAAGAGTCTCAGTAGCATAACCGTAAATATTTCGAGATTGCAGGCGCTGCCTTCCGAAAACGGGCCGCTGCCTTCCGGAGATTGCTGGCGCTGCGTCAGAGCACCCCTGGCACGGGACCGGTGGCGTTGGAATCGTCGTCGAGTCCCCTACCTTTTTCGACCGATCCCCCATTCGCCGGTTACCTGTGCTGGCCGGAAACGGCGAAAGAACAACTGGAACTCATCGAAAATCACCAAAACTTCAAGGCCTCCGATCTCCCTCCTCCGGCCACCATTTTCGTTGACCCAGGTATGGATCTTGAACCTCTCGAGCTGTTCTATCTGGCTGTTGGGTCGGATTAGATCGATTTGTAGTGTAGCCATCGGATTTTTGAGCTTGAAGTTTCAGCTGATTTTCGGCCTCTGTTTTCGTCCACTTCTAGTCACTTTTTGGGGTATGTCTAAGAACAAAAGTGACTCCAAAAAAGGTTTTTTACCTAGGATAGGAGTTTAGAGTCTTGGTTCCGAGATTTTCCGGCGAGCCAAAATCGCTTTAGACACCCATCGCTGCTCGCTCGTGCTGGGGCGCATGGGTGAGGGTGGTGAAGTGACTCTGTGTAGTTTTGCGAGCATCATGCTGTCACGAGCGTAAGGTTTTTTTGGATCTCTAATTCGATTTTTTTTTTATTTTTTTATTTTCATATGCAAAGATCCTTGGGTGCAGTGTTGTTGAATCGTTGGATCGCACTGAATTTTGGATATGTCGGTCTACATGATTTCAGGATCGTGTAGGATTCGACGGATTGCGAATCGGAGTCCCGGATACTCCGAAATCACGAACCCTGGGGCTAGGGTTTGACTTTTTAGCGATAATGCGATTTTGGCCAATCCGACCGTCCGTTTCGGACCAAACTCGCGGAACATGGTTCCTTCTCTATGAGGAACCTTCAGAGAAGCCCAGATTGGCCATCGGAGACCATAGACCCACGGGGTCCCGGATCGGCCGGTCTGGTAGTTTATCGCTTAGGAAAACGTCGGGCCTTTCAAGACCGTTCTAAACGTCTGAAAGGCTATTGTGGGCATAGAAGTAACTTTAAAAATGAGTGCACGTATTTCTAGGAGCCGGGGCCAGGGAGTTTAATTAAATTCTTTTTATTCAGCAGTTTATTCATGGATAATCAGGCACCAGAGATCTAGTTGACCTACATGAGGGACTTTCGAAGGGTCCAGCTAGCTCGGACCAACTGTGAGTGGACTTTCTTTCATAAATGATTTTATATACGTGAGTAATATAAATGATTTATATAAATAAGTTTATTTAAATAATTTTATAATGATTTTATAATGATTTTATACAAATAAGCTTTTATGGATAAGTTTATATGGGTTAATTTCGTTATTTGATCTTGAATAAGGTTTATGAACTACATATTTTCGAGGCATGATTTGCATCATATTTTCAAGGCATGATTTGTATTGTGAAACTCTTTTATTTTTTTTATAATATTGATGGAGCAGCATACTTGAGATCTTTGATACACAGATAGTGATTTAGTTCAGACTTATCAGATTTCAGAGAGTTATCAGATTTTCTAACTAGACCACCATGTACCCACCCTTTATTTGGTGATTACCCACAGTTGGAGCGATGTCTACGGACATCTAGTCTGATTTCAGCTACGTCAGTGCACTTGACTTTGCCTCATGAGTTACAGGGAGGCTCGGACTGTGAATGCCAGGATTTGCGGCTCGGCAGACTTGGTGTCCCGTGACCTGCCAGAATTGTGGCTCGGCTGACTTTGTGTCCCCGAGACCTGCCAGGATTGCGGATCAGGCTGACTACGGTCTCATGTATCTTGCCAGAGCGGCTCGAGTCGACTAGGTGTCATCGAGACCTGCCGGCGGATCAGGCTGATCATAGTCCCCTGATTTTGCCAGTTTACGGCTCGGGTAAACTGCGTGTCGCCCGAGACCTGCCAGGGGAATTGACGAATTTTGAGGGGTACACTTAGGTGGTAGTTTTAAAGTAATTTGAGCATTTTTATGCAGCTATTGACTTCAATCATCTTATATCAGTTTTCTCAGAATACGTGCACGTTTTATCTCTTCATATAATTATTCAGCTTTACGAATCTACATACATACTGTTATATATAGATATCTTTAGAGGAATACTTTATATTAAACCCAGGTAAACTTGAGCTTTACTTATCAAGTTATTTTTACTATGGGGGTTATGATGATTATAAACTGTTTTCAAAATCTTATGTTTGGTCCACTCATATTTTTAACCTATTTTTCGCCCCCAGGCCGTAGAAGTACGCAGGATCCACCACCGGGCCATTCATAGCTTCCACGCCACCAAGTAAGGTATAGGTTTGTAGAAAAGCCCTTGCAAAACTCTATAAACTATAGAAAATGCTCTGATATCTCGTTTTAGTGGAAAACTGGAGTTGGTGAATATTTAGTTATTCTATTCTGGCAGTTGGTGTGGATTTATTTGATTGTTGATAGGTGGAGAAATTTTGGTTAGGTCAAAATACAGGGGAGACTCTGCCGAATTTTCAGCAGGAGTCCAGGGAAAGTTTTCATAGTAACTGTAGCAGGAAGGGTAAAATGGTCATTTGTGCCTGACAGTTGCCAAATGTCGGACACGCACAGGGCTTGGTTCGAATTCCAAAGTGGAATTAGGATCAGGTCCTGTCAAAAATAAATGCAATAGGCACATGGCACGACCTGAGCGCATCATCTTTCAGCAATTGCACACGTGTACGTGAATCAACATGGCCACATCCTTGCTTTTTTTAGTCTAAATTATTATTTTATTATTTTTTCTTACAAAATTCGTAACTAAATACACAAAAATTGAAAAAATGTTCCAAAAATGGCTACGAACTCATTGAGACTTCATCTTCCTTACTGAATTCTCCGGATCATGGTTACGCTACATTATTATTATTATATTATTATTTATCATAAATTATTATTATATTACTTTTTAACCTTTATGTTTATTAATGTTTTTTACCCTAAATTATTTTTTTATTGTTATTTTGCCGTGCGACGAGACCATTTCATGTGCTAATGAGTTTCTCTCTTTTCTTTTATTTCTGAGATTTCATTATTGACGGGTTTTTCTTGGATAGCTTGGAGGAATGTTGGCTATGGTTCGCAGCTGTTGGAAGGGGGGAGGGAGGAGAACATGACGAATTTTATAGGGGCGGGAATAACTTTTCTTCCTTCCAATTTTCTAAATGTAGTTTTTGTTTTTAAATCTTCATTCTGACTCACCTTGGAATGCATTCACTTGGGAAACACACCCTTGATGGCAGGAGCACTGGCGGACCTGTGCAGGCGCAAGGAGGTGCACTTGCACCTCCGGTCGCCGGAAAACTCCATAGAAGCTGCTGAAGTTGCACCTCTGCTCATGCACGGAAGCTGTTCGATGAAATGCGCAAGTGAAGCGCTGCTGTGATGAGTTTGATGACCAAGTGAGGAGGAGGAAGACATTGGAGGCAGGGGCAGATGCAGAGGCCAGCTCTCAGTCTAAATATCTCTGCTGAAATGCCAATCATTCATCTATTTCTCTTTCTGAGGAGAGAAGGAGAGGCTCAGAAGAGAGAGATAAGTGAAGGCACTCTGTCACCGCCACTTGTTTCAGCAGCTTTACAAAATTCCGCATCCATGTAAACCAGTGAGAGAGGTCACCACTCTACTTGTGCCAGGCTGCCGACCATGTTCAACAATCATATAAAGTACGGTGACATCAAAACAGTGAAGGAATATTATTAACCTCAGAATTACAGCGCATCAATTTATTTGAAGAAAGTGGATTATACAACCTCAGCAGTATCTCTCCTTTTATAATAATCTCTAGTCATGAGTGTAAGTGTTAGATTATGAAGTAATTATTTTTCCTTTCCTACAAGCACGTTAATAATATCTTGGTCCTACTAAGTGCTCATTCGTAGTGTTTTTTTTTTTTTTTTTTTTCTTTTCTTTCTCTCAAACTTCCATTTCATCAAACTTGAGGTGAATAGAAATAATTGCAGGAGCTGGGTTTTTTTTAAAAACGGGTAAGAGCAATGCTCTTCACTTGTCAAAGTACTTGCTATACACGTGTATACGATCCCAAATGTATTCTCCGTTTAAAAAAAAATTATTATTGTTTCTCTTTCTTCTTGCCTCCATCTCTCTTTCTTTTTCCTTTTCGATGAGCTAAGGGGGCCAAGCCCCAGAAACAACACACAAGATTAATACAGACTAGACGGGTTCTGTGAACCCTAGCAATATCATCTGCGAGAGTCGAGCCCACCCACTCAGGGCCATTATCAAAGAGATGAACTCCCAGATCACCATTGTAACTTGAAACTCTCTTTCTTTTGTTAATTCTCTCACTCCCTCTCGAATAACTCTCTCTCTCTCTCTCTCTCTCTCTCTCTCTCCATCTTTTCTTCTCTCCGTCAGTCTTCATCAAACTTTGTATGTGTGTATAAATTTGAGTAAAGGCCGAATACTGAAGCTGTTCTCCCCTCAAAACAAAAAAAAAATCATTTATTTTTACTTATTAAGCTGGAATCAGAAACACAAAAACTCAATTCCTAGTAGATCTAAATCAGCAGCATCATAGAGAAAATAAGAGAAATCCAGAATTTTTGGTGGAGAAACGAATGGAAAAAACAAGAGAAATAGGAAGAAGGAGAGGGAAAAGGAAGAAAATAACTGGCAGAGGAAATAAAATAACTAGCCTAGATTGATTTGTGTTTAGTTGTTGTCTGTGCTTAGCCCTGTTTGTTAAGAAGGAGAAGAAGCAGGAGTAGGGAGGCAACGGAGAGAAGAATAATAAAAGAAAGAGGGAGACAACCGAGAGAAAAGAGAAAAACTAATTAAAATAAGAAAGGGGGAGAGAGAGAGAGAGAGAGAGAGAGAGAGAGAGAGACAAGAAGGTAGAGACAACCGAAAGAAAAGAGAAAAACTAATTAAAAAAAATTACAGTGAAGATATAATCATTCATATAGACAACGAGAAATATTATGTGATTGGACAATACTTCTCACTGATGTGTGAGGTTTTTCAAAAAAAAGTACGCCATCATTTTATGTGATTAGACATGATAGAGATACTTTATTGATTCCCCATGCGGCGTCATATTGACAACTTATTGAACACCTTTGACGTGTTCAAAGATTTAGACGCACGCACCCATGATGACTTAAAACCATTGTCCAAATATTATATATGTAGATTATTATAATAAAAAAGATACTTTTACAGCCTTATATATGAAAGGAAACTAATACTTGTATTATTAAAAATTAGATAATGAACATTAAGGAAATATACTTGTAATGTTGGTTATTGCAAAATATATTTTTATGGTTGAAAGGAAAGTGAGTTATCAAAAAATTCCGAATATTCACGGGAGATGCTTGTTGATGTAGGTTATTGAAGTTGAAGTTAACAAGGATATATAACTAGGGTTGAGAGGAAAGTGAGTTATCAAAAAGCGTTTGGATTTTTTCATTATGAAATGGATGATTTATAGCTTCCCCAAGTTTTATAACGTCACAAGGAGTTCCTAGGAATTTTCGGTGTATTTTTTGGATTTTTAATTTATTTATTATGAATTTTAGAAGTAAAATCAAGAAAAATAATATTAAATATTATAGGCAACACGTGGCAGCAGCTAAAGGTGGCGCCGTCAGTGTTTCCAAAGGTGGCGTAACATGATTATGGAGGTCCAAAATTATGATTTCACATATTTGAGTTCAAGGTAGTCGTTGGATCAAAGAACATGAGTGTTAAGTTACAAAACATCAACTAGTGGTTTATATTGTTTTAAAATAAATTTGAGTTTACATTATCACTTTACATTTTTATAAGTGAAAATTTTGCTTTTATAGTTTGAGGGTGTAGAGAATGTCACGAGGAGTTCTTAGGAATTTTTGGTGTATTTTTTGAATTTTTAATTAATTAATTAAGAATTTTATAAGTAAAATCTAGGAAAAATAATATTAAATAGTATATGGCAACATGTGGCAGCAGCTGAAGGTGGCGCCGTCAATGTTTCCAACAAGAGGTGTACCACGATTGCTCCACATGTCATTTTGATTACTTTCCAATTTTATATTTTAAAATTCTTGAAAAAATAATTAAAAATAAATCAGAAAAATACACTGAAAATTGCTAAAAATGTAAGAACCCAAAACAAAATATCTAAAAAGAAAGAAAATATCTAAAAAGTAAGGAAAATATCTTTTAGTGAAAAGACCATTTTGCCCTTGCATTAATAATGGGGGAAAATTTGACTTTTTGATCGAGAAATAATTTGGGAATTCCGCTTGCGCCATTGCGTAGAGCACGGCGAAAGGAGTCCGTAGACCCGGAGTGGGCCCGAATCGGAGTTGTAACGAAAAAGTTATGGTCAAAAGAGTCTCAGTGGCATAACCGTAAATATTTCGAAGATGCATCTATATAAACCCAGACTCTGCGCGAAACGGGCCGCCGACTTCCAGAGGGTGCTGGCGCCGCCTCCGAGCTCCAATGGCCACGGGACCGGTGGCGTTGGAACCGCCATCGAGTCCCCTACCTTATCCAACCAACCTCAACCCCGGGGCGGCCCTGAGCTGGCCGGAAAACCGTGTTTTCCGACGGAGGTTCGTCCGAAGCTACCCAAACTTCCAGCTCGAAATTCTCCTTCGTTTCTCCACCAAATCGATCGAGTAAGGTATGGTTTCTCAGCTATTGTTCGTGCTCTAGCTGATGGGTATATGGGCTTGGATCGATTTTAGCTCTAAGGGGTTCGATTTTGAACTTGAAAATTCGGCCGAACTTCGGCCCTTCGAAACTACTGTTTCCGGTCACTTTTTGGGGGTGGTCCAAGAACAAAAGTGACTCCAAATGGGGTGTTTTACCTAGGGTAGGAGTTTGGAGTCTTGGTTCTGAGATTTTTCGGCCACCTGAAATCGCTTTGGTCACCCGATCTGTCCCGCGCGTGTGGCGGCGCGTGGCCCAGGGTGGTGGCACGGCTCTGGCCAGTTTTCAGGTCCTCGTGTCGTCACGAGCACGTGGCATTTTGCGGATCTCGATTCGGAGTCCGTTTCAGCCCCGAACGGATTTTCCATATCACGCGATCCGTGGGTGCAGTGTCGTGTAATCGTTGGATCGCGCTGAATTTTCGATATGTCGGCCTACGTGATTTCAGGATCGCTTAGGATTCGACGGATCGCGAATCGGAGTCCCGGATGCTCCGGAATCGCGAACCCTGGGGCTAGGGTTAGGGTTTTAAGCGATAACGCGATTTAGGTCAATCCGACCGTCCGATTCGGACCAAATTCGCAGAACATGGTTCCCGCTGTATGAGAAACCTTCAGGGAACCCCAGATTGGCCATCAGAGATCGTGGACCCACGGGGTCCCGGGTCGGCCGATCGGGCAGTGTATCGATTAGCTGAGCGTCGGACCTTTTAAAACAGGGCCAAATGTCTGAAAAGGCTAGTGTGGGCTCAGGAGTAACTTGGAATTGAACGCACGTACTTCTAGGGGCCGGGGGCAGGGTGTTTAATTTAATTCTTTTTTCAGCCGTTTATTGATTTATTGTTCATGGATAATCAGGCATCAGAGGTCCAGCCGATCAGCATGAGGAAACTTCAAAGGGTCAAATTAGCTTGGACCATCTGTGAGTGGACCTTCTTTCCTAAATCAGATTTCATAAATGTTTTGATGTGTATATATATAAATAAGTTCTATAAATGAGTTTATATTGATTATATATAAATAAGTTTTCAGAATGAATTTATTTGAATAAGTTTCTATAGTTAGTCTTTGAGTAAGTTTTATTACGATTTCGAACATGATCAGTACAGTAACAGTTCTATAAGTCGGTGCTGCTTATTTACCAGTTATAGAAACAGAGTTTGAATTTCGAATCAGTTGAGACCGCAGCACGACTTGAGTTTTACAGTTATTCTTCAGATAGTTCTTTTTAAAGGAATTTATTTTAAAACCACCTCGTACCCATTTTCTTTATGGTGATTACCCAGAGTCGGACCGATGTCCACGGACATCCAGTCTGATTATAGTTCAGTCAGTGCACTTGACTTTGCCTTACGAGTTTCGGGGACGCTCGGACCGTGAGTGCCAGGATTTGCGGCTCGGCAGACTTGGTGTCCCGAGACCTGCCAGGATTGCGGCTCGGCTGACTCTGTGTCCCCGAGACCTGCCAGGATTGCGGATCAGGCTGACTACGGTCCCCTGCATCCTGCCAGAGCGACTCGAGCTGACTTGGTGTCATCGAGGAATCTGCCGGCGGGACAGGCTGATCATAGTCCCCTGATTTTGCCAGTTTGCGGCTCGGGTAGCCTGTGTGACGCCCGAGACCTGCCAGGGAATTGACGGAAATGACAGGGGTACAACTTGGTGGTATTTTCAAAGGATTTTGAGTTCTTTTATTTAAATATGATTTTCAGTTATTTTAAATCAGCTTTTCTGATTTTTCAAGCATAGGTACCCTTATATTTGTTCAGTTATGCAAGGTTTGAGTACAGAATTTTTATACATGTTGATTTCAGCACTCTTATGCAAGCTTTGATTTCAGTGGTTTTTGTATGAAACTTTCGAGCTTGAATATGGCTGATATAGAATGCCTTGAGTTGAATATACTTGATGTAGAGAGTACGTTTTCAGTATTATTTAGCTAAATTTCTTTTTACAATGGGGGATATTATGATTATGAAAATTGTTTTGAAGAACATTATTTTTGTCCACTCACATTTCCAACTTGTTTTTCGCCCCCAGGCCGTAGAAGTACGCGGGATCCACCACCGGGCCATTCTTAGCTTCCATGTCTCAAACCAGGTATGGTGTTGTAGAAATCCTCACAACCCTGAGGGACTCAGAGAACGCTCTGATATCCAGATGGAAATGTAGTGATTAGAGTTGAAATTGGTTACTGGAAATATTTTGGCAGTTGGGTGGAAATATTTGAGATTGTTTGACAGGTGAAAAATTTTGGGATTGGTCAAAATACAGGGGAGACTCTGCCGAATTTTCGGCAAAAGTCTAATGAAATTTTAAAGAGAAATTGAAATAAGAAGGGTAAAAAGGTCATTTGTGCCCGACATTCGCCAGGTGTTGGACACGCACAGGACTTGGCTAGAATTCCAAAGTGGAAATTGGGTCGGGTCCTGCCAAAAACCTCCTCAAGACATCATCCATGATTATGGAGGTCTAAAATCATGATTCGCGTATTTGAGTTTAAGGTAATCGTTGGATTAAAGAACATGAGTATTATGGTATAGGACATCAACTAGTATTTTCAATTACTTAGAAACAAAGTTGAGTTTTTATTATCACTTTACATTTTTATAAATGAAAATTATAATTTTAGAGCTTGATGACGTAGATAATGTCATAAGAAGTTCCTAGGAATTTTCGGTGTATTTTTTGGAGTTCAAATTAATTTATTATGAATTTTATAAATTAAATCCAAGAAAAATACTATTAAATTGTATAGGTCGACAAGTGGTAGCGTTGAAGGTGGCGCCGTCATTGTTTCTAATAGGTGGCATCCTCCGATTGCTCCACATATCATTTTGATTACTTTTTTCAAGTTTATCTTTGAAAATTATTTTTAAAAATTAAAAATCAGAAAAATACACAGAAATTGATACAAACTCCTCACGACATCATCTTCAATTGATACCAAAAGAAATGAGGTATTTGATATGCTATTAATATAGAGAATTAATTATAATTAAGGCAGTTAATGGTATGATTGAAAATAAATATGAAGGTAAATGACATGTATTGTAATTTAGCAGTCCCGATCTCTTGGACCCCCGATCTCTTGGACCACAAGAGTCCAAGAGATTGTGGTCACCCACCTTTGGATATTAATCCAATGGTTCAAAAAAGTTTCTTAAAAACAGTGCAAGAGTGAGTGAACCGTTGAATTTACATCCAACGGTGAGTGACCACAAATCTCTTGGACTCCTGTAGTCCCAGAGATCAGGACTGTGTAATAATACTATGACAAATCTATCTTACATGGCAAACCTATTTTAAATTTGGGTTTTAAGTTAATTTTTAAAGTAAGTGGGTATGTTTCTAGGATATAGTAATTTTAAGGGCCTATATTGGAACGCAGTATCATTTGACTATTCAATCAAATTACCGATATCATTTGACTATTAAATTAAATTACTGAAATTTTAGTACTTTATTGAAACATCGTGTTCATTGATTTTATAGGACACAATTAGATGTCTAAATGGTTTCCAATTTGTCTAATTTTTTTTTGCAAAGATGATCTATAAATGAAGACTTAAAAAATAGATAGTTTGGATCGTTGAAAAAAATTCGTAGTAGACCCTAAAGAGTGTCCCTTAAATAAATTATTTGAGGGATCCCTCAATAGAAAAGGAATGTATATATATATTCTCCTATGAGGACGCCCTGACGTTATTACTGTGTGGATGCCATGTATTTTCTACTACTCTACTCCTTCCTATTTTCTTCTATATTTACAATAGCGTCCATATAGTAATAAGTACATTCGCATAGGAGAATTTATGTGTATATATAACTTTGAAGTGCTTTAAACGGTGGTCCTCCTTCCCCTGCATAAAGCCATTGAGAATATAAATCACTCGCTTGCTGTTTATTTTATGTGATCTTCAAAAAAAGCGAGTTAATTGCCAATACCATGAACAAAGACCAAAGTTTTCTGACGAGGTTTCAAAGAACCTTTTTGGGTCAATAGGGTTCACAGGACAGAACTTTATAGCTAAAGGTTGGCAATATTAAATTTGTAAAGGTAGATGTTGTTGGAGTGGTTGTAACTTATAATTCGTATTTTCTTACTTTACAAGTTTGGTTTAGTGTTTTATTTTTATTTTTATATAACTAATATTGGTATAGGGATAAATATTCTTAATCATTTAATTAGAAATATAAATGCTCTTAATCGCTTGATTATAACAACCTTAGGTTTGGTCAAGCTTATTTCGAGGAAAAACAAAGAGATAATTTTTCTTTTTTGGGCCTTTGCTCTCACTTGCTTTCATGCATGTGATCTTATCTCAATTTTTTTTGGTCGGATGGTGACCTTATCTCTTGTCTTCTTGAAATGCTGGTTTCGAAATTGTAGATTGGTTTGTTCTCCACCTGTATTACGAATAGGGTAAAACTGCTTCTTCTCTTTTCTTTTTCTTTTTAAGAAAAAGAAAAGTCATAGAGATTAATATAGAACAGTTATTCAGGCTTGCCAAATAAACATTGAAATTGTTTGTCTTATGAAACGGCCGGTGACCCATGTCGTTTTTCTAAATTGCTTTGTTATCTAGTTAAGAGACTCAGAATCACTCTTTTTTGTTAAATTATTGGAGGGAATTGAACTTAACATAATCCATGTAGAAAACGTCATTGGACTTTGGTTGATTGATGATCAAATGTATTTGATTTCTACATGTAATTGTTCTTTTCTTTATTTCATTTCGTAGGAACTATAACAAAAACTAGTCATATATAATATGAATCATGAAGAGCAATTACAAAATTAATCCAGCCTACACATCCTAGGTAATATGTGTACCGCCACAACTTCCAACATCGGCGGCGGCTCCACCACCCAAATCCTTGGCAGCGGCGCCACGACATCCACCACCACAATCCTATTCCCGTTAGCACAAACCACACAAACTCTCCCCCTCCCGGCACAAACTTGCTCAGCCTCCTTCAACACTACCGAGTCCATCACCACTTCCCAACAATCATTTTCATCAACATATTTGCTCAACACTCCTTTACTCTCATCCACCACATACATCGCATCATGGTCATGATGATCATCATCATCATTGATGGATGTAGCAGTTGGTCCATTCCATCCACCAAGCATGCCTTGAGGCATGTCTTGCCACGTGTCCGTTTCGACATCATAAACAGCCCCTTCCTTGATAGCATTGCCCTTCACATTCACCATCCAAAGCTTCCCTCTATACCCAATTGCCTCCACAGCCTCCCTGCTAAACCTCCCATCTTTAAGCCCTGCCTTCTTAACCCATGATGCAGAAACCTCCTTCCCCTTCATGTCCCACTCTTCCATCGACCTCGCAACGTCCCCTCTGTAAGTTGTCCCCATCCCACTCGCCACATACACTTTGCCCCCCACAGTTCCGGCAGCACAAAAACGGCGCGGCTTGGGCAGCGGGGGGCCGAAGGACCACTGCTTGGACAGTGGTTGGAACACAAGAGGACGAGGCAGCGCGGGTGTGAATTGGGGGGTGGTGGCGGCGACGAGGACAAGGCAGCCGGAGACGGACAACGTCTGGATGGGGAGTTTTCGAGAGAGGAAGGCCGGGTGGCGGTGGAGGAGGTGGAGAGGAGGGTCGGAGGGAGGAGAAGGGAGAGATGTCCACGTGTTTGATATTGGGTCTAGTGAGGAGAACTGAATGGGGGAATTGGGGCTGTGATCAGGTGGAGGAGAGAGAAGAGCGTAGAGAGAGAAAAAAGGAGTGAAGGAAGGAGAGTAGATTAGGCGCCTCCATGAGTGGCAAACAGAGAAGAGAATGGAAGGGTTGATTTTTGCAAGGCAGAGCTGTGCAAGGTGGTTTGGTAAGCCTGACAACAGCGAAGTCTCATTGGAAGAGGTTTGAGTTTGATTGTGTTTTTCGTGTTTTGGTTTTGGTATGGCTTCTTGATCCATTGAGATTCATTCAAGCATTATTGTTTGGTGTGAGATGAGAAAGTTTCGGTGTTTTTTTCAGTTCTCTGGTATGTTTATATAGACATGGGTATTTGGAATGCGTCTTGTTTCCTTGTTATATCTATCCTCGTGTGAGTTCATAAGCATCACTTTATAGGGATCACTATAGGGATCACGTGTGCAAATTGCTCCCTGGACTTTTGGTGCCGTTTGGTTGCCCAGTAGCCAAAGATGACAATAGCAATTAATGCACCTGTATATTGTATTTAAACTTTTTGGATAAGAAAAAAAAAAGGTTTTAACTACAGTGTTACTATTTCAACCACATGTGGTACAAATAACATTATGGTCGCTCCAACATGATCGTTTTCACATTATAAAGTATGAGTCTCTACGACTTTTGGCACACATGATAATACATTTAAGTTCTATTTTAGATGGGGTATTCAAAAGAAAATATTCCGATTTGACAACAAAATTAAATTTACTAAAGAAAAACTAGAAAATATTATATTGAATGTATTGGAAATGGATTTGAAATCCATTTGTTTTCTTCATTTCCTTTTTATTCAAATTTTGGCATACAAATCTTAGCATACATGAATGATAGTAATCTAAACAAATAATTTAACGCTATATTGCCATCTAAATCTCTAAATTTGGAAATACTCCATTCAAATGAACCTTATATATTCGCTTATGTTTATAAATAAATAAATAAAAGTCTATCGCATACGCTCCCATAGAGAAACTAACAATTGTGAGTAAAAGAATATTTTTAGAAGCATCCATCTTTTTGTGTTTATTTATATCAATGGGGAAGGTGATTCTCCCCACCAAAATTAAAATATTCGGCTGGATAATTAAGCACAATCACATCTAAAAGTCTAGAAACAAAACAAAGTCAACATGAACTAGCTTGATCCACGTAAGCCCTCAGTCTCCTGACTTCAAGCAAAAAGTTTTGAATAGATTTTAGCTGAAAAAGATAGCAAAGCTATAAATTTCGTGTGTATTTGCTTTACTTTGGTGTGTGCTTTTATTCTTATCTGGATTATGTGTGTGGATTGCGTAATTTATTAAAAATAAGGTCTTGGAGTATTTTTACACAACATGATAAATATACAAAATTGTATGGAGAGTACTAGAAACAATAAAGACAAGGAGCTCATTATCAAACTTTCTAAAGGGTTCACGAACCAAGAGCCCTGTAAAAGCTACTTGCGTCACTCTCCACCAAAAGGATGAAATCAATGGATATGGGGCTAGGCCGATTTGGATCGATTAATTAGCCATTTTGTTTATGGATTAACTAATCAAACGTTACCAATTAAATTTAGCTCAGTAGGAAAGAGCCTTGATTTGCAGATCAGTGGTCTCAAGTTCGAACCATCATGGCACCTTAATAGTGTATGTATGTGAAATTCCCTCCCTTATAATTTAGACCATCGCTCGTATCAATGAATAAAAAAACTAATCAACCGTTATTAAGAATATCATTTTGGATTAAAACTAGGGGAGAATTTGAACAAAGGCATATCACTATTGGGCGGTTTGGTTATGATGGTTTAGGAGCGAGGGGGATTCGTGTTTAGTGGTTTAGCTCAATTACCATACAAAGTCATAACATTTTTTAGTTTCATTTTCTAGAACTTGCTTTCACACACTTTCAGTCATGTGAAATGAGAACAATTTATACTTGAAAGTTGAAACAAACACATCAATTATTTCTTTGTATAATTGGAAAACAATACATGGTTACACTGCTGTTTGGAGTTGTTGAGATCGGCTCACACGGTCACTTAAAAACTTTAATAAGTTTCTTTAACTCAATGGAAACTCCATTTGGACCACTGAAAGAGAAATAGCGGGTGCATATTGTTGGATGAACAACAATCAGTATTACATTAATATTTTAATTTAATAATTAAATTAAATAACAAATTAAATAAAGCAATAAAATAAATACAAAATTAGTGAAATGCTCATTCCTAGACATGAAACTATAAATATACCCTGTACCATTGAATCTTTATAAAGAAACCCAAAAATAAACAATTGTATATTTTTTTAATTTAATTAATAAGATGAAATACCTTTATAACCTTTTTTAGCATTAAATTAGTTTTGGATATGTAGAGAACATAATTCGATAAAACCACTCCCTGAGGTTTGAAGCAAGCCCCTCTCCTCCTTCAGACCCTCATATCTCCTCTGTTCTCTCCATTCTTCCATCTTTCTGTCTTCAAAGTAAACCAAACAGTCTCAGAGCCGTGGACCAACACAAGACCAACGAAAATCCTCCCTCATCACACCGACGACAATCTCCGTTACATCTCCACACGTGTTCTTGTAGGCGATGCCTCCATTTCTTTTGCAGGTTTGTTCCATCTGCTTCAATTCATTAATTTCCTTTTCATTTTTGCTTAATTTACTTGAATTTCAACTCGATTTCAGTTTCTTCATTGAATTTGGTGCTAATTTCCATTTGTTATATGAACAGAGCTAATGATTAAGCTTGCGGAATTTTGTGGCTACTCTGTAGATTTGAGGTGTCAATTACCGAATGAAGGTGTTCAGAACGCCGGTGGTGATTGCGAGAAGAACGAAGATGAAGACGATTTCTCTTTTGCACCTGACGGATCGCCGATTTCCACCGACGATATATTCTAAAATGGCCAGATCTGTCATGTGTTCTCGATTTTCGACTGGAATCTCCTGTTCTCCGACGCTGACGAAGACGAAGCTTCCAGAGCTAGAGAGGCTGCCGCTTCGTCTTCCTATCTGTGGCTGCCATTGAAGAAGCTTTTCTTTAAAGAGCGGGATACACCAACCTCGACAACGTCGTTTTACAACTCAGGAGGTGGACTCGAGTCATGATCCATGAGATCAACCAGCTTCTGAGTTTGATCATCAACACCTTCTACAACAACAAGGAAATCTTTCTCCGTGAGAAGGGAGATTCCCCCCTTATCTTACATCACTTAGCATAATGAATCTCAAGATATGTAAGCCACATCCCTTACATATGGATTGGAGGCCGGAAGATAACAACACCCTGATTAAGTAATACAAGAGAGCAGTTGGAAGCTGAGAATACATGCCTTTCATTCTTGTGCCCCCTCTCAAGGTACTTCCATTTTGAGACAACATAAATAATGTCATTTGCTTTAACTGCATATCTATTTAATATAGTTGTGTGAACTAATTGTGTCTTATGCTTTTAGTTTATGGAAGATGAAGAAAGCCAAGGGACAATATGATGCAGCATCTTGTCAACCATGAACTTAAGCCTGACACTAATAGTAAGCTTCATCAATTATCTATGAGATGCTCTACTACTTGTTTTTTGTTTTGGTCTGCGGTGTTTTGTTCAACATCTTATTGAAGGATAATTTAACTTCAGTTGATTTTGTTTTGATTTACATCTCTATGCAATTTTGATGTTGTAACGCCTCTGATGTACGTATTTTCACCGTTTATTCTTTGATTTCTCATTTCAGTATTTTCTAGTGTTTATTGTATGAATCGTTGTGTATTCTGTTTGATTTCATTTTGGTCTTCTATTATTTTGGTGAAGATAGAAATTATCATTTTGAACTCATTCTAAGTGTTCTGTGTGACTGAATTTATTCATTTCTCTGTGCCTTGATGTGGCATTTGCAACAAGCCAATTTTGGCTTTTTGGGTGGTTGTGGGTCTAATATATGACTTTTGTAAATTGCAACAGGCTGGTAAGTTGATTTGTAGTATACAATTTGTTATCTGTAAGTGGTATGAACAGTTGTTAACTTCCAGTAAGTGGAATGAACAACTGTTATACTGTTCATATCTTGCAACTGAGTTGATTTATATGACATAGTACTAATAGTATACTTCTATGACATAGTATTAACAGGTTTTTAGTAACAAAACATGCTCTATATTTTGCTCTCTATATAGATGTGCACTTGAAGTTTATGATATGCAAAATTTGATTTTTACTAGGAAGATAGTTCTATGACATAGTATTAACAGTGTACTTATGCGACATAGTATTAACAGTGTACTTATGTTAACTAGTATTAACAATGTCCTTTTTTTTTTTTTTTTTTTTTCTCTTGTAGAAGTATTTCCTTTTGCCTTTGCAATTGTATCTGGTGAAACTGTGGACAATTGGAGTTGGCTGCAAAGGATATCGGATGTCTTGCTAGGTTTTTTTGAGTTTTTTGTATGAAATGGTATTGACAATGTTTTCTATGAAATTGTATTGACAATATAATTCTATGGCATGGTATTAACAATGAACTTTAATGATATGATATTAACAATGTATTTTTATGACGTGATATTAACAATATACTTCTATGACATGGTATTAAGAATGTATTTCATGACATGGTATTAACAATGTACTTTTATGACATGGTATTAACAATGTATTTCTATGACATGGTTTGATAGAGAATGAAGGGTTGTGGGGACATGCCCTTGGTTTTCGTGATTTTTTTTTTAAATTTTTTTTTTTTTTTATAAAAGTTTGGGTTTAAAAAAAATATATATGGGATGGGCTTGTTGGGCTTGTTTTGAGTTTTTTTTGGAATTTTGTGTTGGGCTTGTTTTAAGTTAATCAATGGAAGAGATGTAATTTAGAGGAACTTCAATACTAATTTCATATGTAGTAAATGATTTTTGGGTATGTTTCTAAAGTGCATTCATGTAGGTTTTTTTTTTATATAATAATTCCAGCCCCTATTTTGGGTATATTACTAAAGCTCCCTAAAATAAAAACTGGCAGTTTGTTTAGAATTACAATGTCCTTGAAACAGAATTTCACCGCTACTCAGTGCTTGTAGTTTTGCAGGCATCTGCTCCACCAAAGATACAATTATCTAAATCAAAGTCCTAGCACTAGGGCTTTGATTTGACTTCTGGCAAAATCTGTGTGTTTATCTCTCAGGCTATACATGAATGACGATATGAATGTCCTCTGTGAATTTGATGTATTTAATACATAATTAGGGCTTGTGTTTATATAGAGTGGCTAATACTTGTTCCAACAGGTATCAGACAAGGACAAACCTAATCAGACAAAAACTTTATCTGATATTTGAATTTTAAAAATAATTCAAATAAATAAATAAATAATTAACCCATATTTAATTAACTAATCGAGTTTAATTAAATATTTATTAATTAACCATTGACCCAACTAATTAGGCATTGACCCAAGGGCCAAGCCCACAAGCAACTCAACTTAAACATATTTGCAATACCTTGCAAAACCAACAATACCTCACATTTGAGTTGAAATTTGTATTCAAACACATAACATACCCCACATTTGAATGGAAATTTTTAATGCAAATGATGCTTGGACCACGTAAGAGATAGTAGAAATGATATGCATCAGGAGAAGTATCTTTTGGACTTGAACTTACCCTAGTGAAAATATATCGGGTCCACTCAATGACGTAGTGGATATAATGAACTTGAACTATTCACCACTATTACTAAATCTAGACAATATATCTCACACATATCAAATCAGACACACGTCAATTCATACGTTTGTGTTCATTTTGGTCCTGAACAAATCCCAATTTTCTTAAGAGCTTTAGAGAGTTTTAGTCATATCAACTCTCAAAAATGCGACCCCACATTTACTTCTATATAGGTGACATTAATTAAGAATGGTCTGCCATATTCCTCTTGATATCAAGATATTAATGTCATTAAATGCATAAGCATACCCTCAATCATCAAAAGACAACACACACTTATCATATAAATTGGCATTTTGTGTGTTCAATACTTTGAATCATCCCCAACTAGTTTTCCTATTGAACCTAGACTATTGGATCTCCAATCAACTAGGTTAGGTTTCTGCCCGGATTGATTCATTGAATTGTCGTTAGACCCATTCTCCTCGATGCATACAGTGCATAAGCATACCCTCAATCATCAACAGACAACACACACTTATCATATAAATTGGCATTTTGTGTGTTCAATACTTTGAATCATCCCCAACTAGTTTTCCTATTGAACCTAGACTATTGGATCTCCAATCAACTAGGTTAGGTTTCTGCCCGGATTGATTCATTGAATTGTCGTTAGACCCATTCTCCTCGATGCATACAGTGCATAAGCATACCCTCAATCATCAACAGACAACACACACTTATCATATAAATTGGCATTTTGTGTGTTCAATACTTTGAATCATCCCCAACTAGTTTTCCTATTGAACCTAGACTATTGGATCTCCAATCAACTAGGTTAGGTTTCTGCCAAGATTGATTCATTGAATTGTCTTTAGACCCATTCTCCTCGATGCATACAGTGTTTGCTATCTTGGTAGGCCTTTTCTCAAAGGATCTGCTATATTTTCCTTTGACCTTACATAATTAATGGATATTACTCCATAATTAATGTCTTCACCTTATATGTCTAGACTTGCCATTAAAGACACAGTTTTTGGCTCTTGCTTTGGCAGCCATACTATCACAGTGTATACAAATGGCAATCACAAGCTTAGACCATAATGGAATATCCTCAAGGAAGTTTTTAAGCCATTCATCTTCTTCAGTTGCTTTATCCAAGGATATAAACTCTGATTCCACTGTTGAACGTGCTATACACATTTGTTTAGAGAATTTTCAAGACTAGGTCTTATAAAGACCTCTAAGAAACTCTAATTTTTCAATGTGGGACTAATTTCAACTCAAACATATTTGCAATGCCTTGCAAACCTACACATATTATTAGTAGCCAATGACTATAAGCACCAAAAGGGGAGTACCTCTTGCCTATGGAGAAGGGCTCTCTTGGGGAGGCTAGGCAGCATGGAGCGTAGCGGCCAGCTAGATGGCAAAAGCCCAAAGAGGATTACGTGAAAATTACTTGGATGGTGCTTGGTCTGGTGCAATGATGGTGGGAGGCTTCCGATGGGTGCTAAGGGAGACAAATTTGGTGGGTATCTTTTGGATGGAGGGGAAGGAGGTTATGAAAATGTGTTATTTCTATCCCAAACTAGGATTGACATCATGAAAATTAAAGCAATTTGTGTCATTAGAATTAGTACCAAAAAATCTTCCAAATTCTTTATTGCACGATTAAATTTGAACTTGACAAAAAAGGGGCACTAAAAGATATAGTGTATAACATTTAAAAAATTAACTTAATTTATAACATGTGTAAACAAAACAAGAAGTTTATTAGTTTATCATACATATTACATTATTTTGATTAAGTATAAAATGAAATTAGAGAGTGCATCAATTAAATCTTAAAAAAAGAAAAGCATAGACAGGCGAGTCTTAGGCAGGCCTAGGGTTCTGGGTTTCTAGACTCTTATTTGTCCTAATAAGTGATTGGGCCTAATTTCATTTTGTTCTTTCAAAAAACAAAAGCCCACAATATGCTAAATTAGCTGACAAATGATTCCACTTTAGAAATTAGAGCACTTGTTATTGTCATGTTGACATTCCAAAAGCAAAGCACAACGTCGCGTATAATAAAAAGGTGACATATAAGGCCTAAGTTCGATTCTTGATGCCGACAATCCATCTTGGTGAGTAATTTGTAAACACCAACAAATTAGGCTAAGAATCTCTCTATAAATCCTCAAAAAAGCCTTAGGGGTGTGTATCCAATTCATACTTATAAAGACTTTTTTTAAGTGAGTGACTTTCATAGAGATGACAAATTCTTAAATACTTTCATAGAGTTGATAAAAGTCACTAGTAAATTGGCAAGACTTTTGCTCTTAACAATTAACCTTAAAAGTATAGAAAAGTCATTCATTTAATAAGCTTTTTAAAAGTCATTAACTTTTTGGATACCACCAAACTTTTAAATACTTTTTAAAAGTCATAACTGAATACCACAAAACTTTTAAATACTTTTAAAAAGTCACAATTGAATACCACTAGACTTTTATATACTCTTTAAAAGTTTAAATTGAATACCTCCAGACTTTTAAACTCTATGAAAGTCATTAAAAGTTTGAATTGAATACACCCCCCTTAGTATCCCCATCCTAACTTCCCTTATCCCTAAACATTTTGTAACCCAAAAACAAAAAAAAGGTGACATATAAAAAGTGCCCAAAATTTAAGGTACCATACATATATAATATATTATTCTATATATGTGGTACCTTTCAAGTTTCAACTTTGAAGCCCTTCAAAAGGTGGTCCTTCTCTTGCATAAAGGGCCGTTGAGAATATAAATCACTTGCTTGCTGTTTATTTTATGTGATCTTCATAAAAGAACAAAGACCCAAGTTTTCTGACAAAGTTTCGAAGAACTTTTTGGGTCAGCAATAGGGTTCACATGACATAACTTTATAACTACTGGTTGGCATTATTAAATTTGTAAAGGTGGATGTTGTTGGAGTAGTTGTTGTTGCCTCTAAATTAGCTAATGGTTGGCAATATTAAATTAGTGGCTTATTTTCTTACTTTACAAGCTTTATTTATTTATACAAATGATATTGGAGAAGAAAAAATTCAATATGAGACCTCTAACTGAGAGATAAATATTTTTAACTACTTAATTATAAATTATGGATCAATTTTTTCTTTTGTTATATTTGAGGAAATAAAACTTTAGACCCTTTTAACATATCCGTTACTTTGGATTTCAAATTTCTACATTTAAAAATTGTGCATTTATCTGTATTTCACAAAATTTTGATCATCCTACAGCCGTGGTATGTTGTACCTTATTCCTTCTTTGGAGTGAAACATAGAAAACATAAAATAGATAGAGAGGTTGCAGGCAGTTTCAATATTGTTTAAGTTGAAGAATAAAAAACGCTGACTTATCTTTTTTCACACACAAATGCACAGTTTCAAACGGCAACATCTTCTTTTAACTCAAATGCAAACGACGGGAAGTTGCAGGCAAAAACAGAACAAATGAACGACCTATGGAGCATTTCAGCGAAGTCCCCCACCAACATTCTAAGGGGTAAATATCAGAGCTTCCATGAGGGATTTCTGGGACCCCGTTTGTCCCAAAAAAAAAACTACAACAAAACAAATGCAGTAAACGTGAGGAAAGTCGTCTACTCCCTCCCCCCCAAAAGTAGACTTAAAAAAAATGAAAGCAAACTTTTATGTGGTCACCTTTTGAAATAGAACATCATGCATGAAGTGTGGTATGTAAATGGATTTGTTCATGCCTTCTAGTCTTTGGGAAACAATAGTTCCTCTTTTATTTTAGACATAAACCCACCAAATTATTAACTTTTATGAAAAAGCTCAAATTTCAAATTTATAGATTATGTATCTTTAAAAAAAAAAATAATAGAAATTCACTAGTCACAAAAGGTCAATACAAACTAGTCACAAAGGATCATTACAATAACAGAGCGATCTAACATCAAAATTAAGTACAATCTAGTGTTTAGGGTTTATATGCCAAAAAAAAAACCTACATATCTAATGATAGGTAAATAGATACATATTTATGTAGAAAAAAGAGAGTATATTATTTAGATATAAAATATAGGTGCCTAATTCATAAACTAAAATGAAAAGATAGGTACATTATTTACACTTATATTATATAGGTAAAAATATATATAGATACACTATTTATCTATATGCACCTATATTTTTCAGGTACCTAATTTACCTAGATTATATAAGTAAATTATTTGGCTATAATTCTTTTTGTTTTTCACTAAGACTATGTATATAATGATTTACTTATACTTGAAAATATAATAAAAAATATGTACATAATAATTTTGAATTGCTTGCCTCATTCTCTAGAAGGATCTCCTTCTTGCAAATCACGGTTTGACACATGTGCAAAAATAATTCATCAAAAACATAAAAAGAAAAATTTATGCACACATATCATCCTTTCATTGGCAGGAATGTAGGAGTTCTACTTTTTTTTTTTTTTTTTTTTTTTTTTTTTTGAGGTCCTTTCCTATTGAAAGGGGCGATAGCATATTAAACTCACACACACAACACGGATGCTAGGACTCGAACCCAGGACCTTGCCTGATGGAGTAAATACTCCAAACCACTACACTAGTGGGTCCTTTGCGTAGGAGTTCTACTTAAAGGGGAAGGAGGGAAGTATTTTCCTTAAAAGAATAAGTACATTAATCTATAAATGAAAATTGAATTAAAGAGAATTGGTAAGAATTTGATGGAATTATGAAAATTGAATATATTGCCAAAAAAAAAAAAAAAACCCACGCCAAAAGAAGACAAAGAAACAAAATTAACTGTAAAAGAAACAAATAAGAACATTAAATGCCACCAATTTGGCAAAAATAAACATTAAATTACACCAAATCAGTTGAAAATAAGTTAACAATATAATAAGAAATCAACACAATTAATTGAGGAAATATAAACTGTAATGAGGGGTACGTTTGGAATCTAAGAAGTACAATAAGTTATACTTTAAGTTTGATTAGGTAACTTATTGAGTTGGGTACTAGTCAGAGTTTTATTTATAGAAAATCAAGTTGATGGGTTGCAGGTAAGAACAAATGAATTTCAAGAGGAAAAGCCAAATTTTTTTTGAGGCACAATTACTTTCTATCAAAAGGCAATTAATAAGCACATGGGGTGACACCACAGTGGAAAAGTGGGTCAAATTCTCCCCCTCCCCCTTCCTAACGAATGACAAAAAAACGCAATTAATAAACAATTTCATGTAACATATATAGGAGAAGGCATCTCAAGAGAGCAGAAAGGAGGCTGGGATGGCAACCAAACAAGAATAAATCTGTTTTCGAAAAATAACAGGAAAAGATTAGCAGTACAACCGAAAAATAACAGGAAAACTAACTGCATAAAAAGTCAAATAAAACAGTGACAATAAGGGATAAAATGAAAAACCTTGTACTGCTGAGAGCCTAGAAGTAGGAAGACTGGCATTTGAATGGAATTAGATACCTATTTATTAATTCAACACAATCAGAAAATTAAATACAACCCTAGATATTAATTTTGAATGAAATTATAAAAACCTTAAATTGAGTCGAGGCAAGCATTTGACACTTTGACCTTAAGATGGTTTACGCCTCACATTAGTACTTATGATTGCTGGCGTTCGTCTCCCACCACCGCTACAAAATTCACCTACCCTGTAAAACCAACCCGACCTCACATCACACTCTTTCTTCTAATTAACATTTTTAATTTAATGAATATTTTACAATTGAAATGTAATGGAGGTTGTGACCCTTCATACATTTTTATTAATTTAAAATTTTGACTAAGTTCGTCTTCAATGTTAATCACATCTCAGCGTGGAATTGGAATCATAAAACAGTGTTGGTGGACTTTAAGACCACTTTGATCACAAACTGCATAATTTTGTAAGCTGATCATCTTCATTCATTCATTGCTGCATCAATGGCTACTTCTTTAAACCCCATGCTGCATGAGGCTTTAAACCCCATGCTGCATGAGGCTTTAAACCCCATGCTGCATGAGGCTTTAAACCCCATGCTGCATGATGCTTTAAACCCCATGCTGCATGATGCTTCTTCTTCCTCCTTTTACCGGTGTAGCTATCACGCATTCTTGAGTTTCAGAGGCGAAGATACACGCAAGGGCTTCACTGATCACCTTTATAGGGCCTTGGAGCTGGCAGGAATCCACACATTTAGAGACGATGATGAAATCGAAAGAGGAGCAGACATTGCAGCAGAGTTGAACAAAGCAATGAGTGGAAAGTATCGATAATCGTCTTCTCCCAAAACTATGCTTCCTCAAGGTGGTGCTTGGACGAACTGGTGAAGATAATGGAACGTAGAAAACATGATGATGGCCGTATTGTTATGCCGGTTTTCTATCATGTGGATCCATCCCATGTCAGGAACCAGAGAGGGAGCTTTGCAGAAGCATTTTCTAGACATGAAGAGCGCTTCAAGGAGGAGATGAACAAGGTGGAGGAATGGAGAAGAGCGCTTAAATATGCTGCAGATCTGGCAGGGATGGCTTTAAAAGATAGGTAAAATTCTATTCCCAAAAATTTCTCACTACCTTGGCACCACATTTTCTCAAGAAGATTTCAATTTGTTTCATATTTCAACTGATGATCTATGAGGAACAATTAATAAACATGACCTCATTATGCTTTAAATAAATTGATATGATAAAAACTTCGTAGGTATGAGTCGGAGTTTATCCAAGAAATTGTTAAACAGATTGGAAATAAGCTGGATCCTAAGGTGTTGAATGTTGCTCCCTACGCTGTTGGAATAGACTATCGCGTGCAAGGCATAAACATGTGGTTAAACGATGGATCAAATGATGTTGGTGTAGCTGTCATCTATGGGATGGGAGGAATTGGCAAGACCACCATTGCCAAAGCTGCTTATAACCTCAACTCTGGAAGATTTCAAGGTAGCAGCTTCCTTGCAGATATCAGAGAAACTTCAGAACAGCCCTGTGGTTTTGTTCGCTTGCAAAGGAAACTTCTTTCGGATATCCAAAAGGGGAAAGTAAAGAAAATGGACAACATAGATGAAGGAATAATCAAGATCAAACATGCTGTATGTAACAAAAGACTTCTTATTGTTCTCGATGATGTGAACGACTTGGATCAATTTAATGCAATTCTTGGAATGAGAGAATGGTTTTACCCAGGAAGTAAAATTATCATAACAACCAGACATGAACATTTGTTAAAAGCTCATGAAGGTTGCACAATGTTTGAGGTTGAAGAATTGAATTAGTATGAATCACTTGAGCTTTTCAGTTGGCATGCCTTTGGCCAACCTCAGCCTATCGAAGGCTACATAGAACTTTCGAGACCTGCAGTAGAACATTGTGGAGGGATTCCATTAGCTCTTCAAGTTCTGGGATCTTCTTTATCTGGGAAAGAAGTAGACGTATGGCATAGCGCATTACAGAAGTTATGTGAAATTCCTAATGACAAGATTCAATAAGTTATTAGAATAAGCTATGATTCTCTGCTAGATTATCATGACCAAACTATATTCCTCCATATAGCCTATTTCTTCATTGGAAAGGAGAAGGATTTTACAATTACAATACTGGACAACCTTAATTTTTACACAAGGATTGGAATTCAAAATCTAGTTGACAGATGTCTAGTAAAAATTAACAATGAAGACAACAGGTTGAACATGCATCACTTACTTAGAGACATGGGGAGGGGAATTATTCGCGAAGAATCACCTCAAGACCCGGGAAGACGTAGTAGATTGTGGCATAAAGATGCCTTTAATATTCTGAGAAAAATGACTGTAAGAACAACATTCCCTTTAGTTTTATGCATGATTAACAACTGTGTTGTGTGTCTTGTTACTTATTGAATGTTCTGATTTGTTAACAGGGTACTGAAATTATTAAGGGCCTGATGCTCAACCTTCCTAAGTTGATGGAAGATGAGTCTTGCAAGACATTGTTTAATAGAAGTAACAAAAAACGATCTCATGTGGAAGATTATGATGGAAATTTTTCAAGACGTCGTCGACTTGATTTCTTCTCTTGGAAATCCATTGCAAGTAACTTTTCCTCAACAAATTCAGCTCCTGCATCAAATGAGGTGAACTTCAAAACAGAGGCATTTAAAAGGATGAACAATCTTGAGCTTCTCCAGCTCTATAATGCAAATATCGGTGGAGGTTTCGAAGATTTTCCAAAAAACTTGGCATGTTTGTCTTGGCGAGGATTTCCTTTGAAATCACTATCAGCCAATTTTTGTTTGGAAAATCTAGTTATTCTTGACTTGCGGAATAGCAGCCCGCAACATGTTTGGAAGGGACACAGGGTATTGTATTAATCTCTCTCTCTCTCTCTCTCTCTCTCTCTCTCTCTCTCTCTCACACACACACACACACAAATTTATGGATCATTACATATTTTAGAAGCTTGGTATATTCATTTGCTTACTTCTCTTTGAAACAGTTTCTTCCAAGGCTGAAAACACTCAACCTCAGCCATTCACATAGCCTAACGACAACCCCTGACATGTCAGGGCTCCCTAAGCTTGAGAGATTAATTCTTAAAGATTGCATAAACTTGGTTGAGGTTAATGAGTCCATTGGAGACTTAGAGAACCTTGTTCACTTGAACCTAAGAGACTGCAAAAATCTGATGAAGCTTCCAACGAGTATTAGAAGGTTGGGATCTCTTCAGGACCTCATTCTTTCGGGTTGCTCAAAACTTAAGGTTCATTCCAACACAAATGCAACAAATCAGGTAGACTCCACAGTTGGTGCTATGAAGAAATTCAATCTGTTATCAACTAAGTTATGGCAATCAATCGAGTCGTGGATATTGCCAAGAAAAAATCTTGTATCTTTCTCATTGGCAAGTTTACCACATTCAATCGAAAGGCTAAGTCTTGCTCACTGCAATGTAGCAGAGATTCCTAGTGAACCTGGTGCCCTATCGTCATTGAAGCATTTGGATCTATCTGCAACCCCAATTCTGAACCTACCAGGAAACATGAAGGGTCTTATTATGCTCCAGACTCTGTTGGTAGAAGGTTGCGCAAAGCTCCAAGCGCTTCCAGAGCTCCCAGTCAGTTTAAACTCACTGGAAGCAGGTCATTGTACATCATTGAAAAAAGTAACAAATTTACCAAACATTTTCACATCAATGAGTAAAAATCTTTGGGATTGCAAGGAATTAGTTGAAGTTGAAAGCTTGTTTGAAATGAAACCATTCAGAAACGTTGACATAGAAATGATAAAAAATATGGGATTGTTCAATTTGGAATCCAACGAAAGCTCTGAGATCGAAATGATGAACTACGTGTCGCCTTCAGGTTCTCTCTCTCTCTCTCTCTCTCTCTCTCTCTCTCTCTCTCTCTCTCTCTGTGGTAAAGTTGTTATGATTATAATTTGTATGACACAGGGGCTAGCTGTTCAAATAATTGGAAAATTGGATTGTCATCCTTAGAGAAGATTATTTTATGTTCGTAGGTTATATTAATGTAAAAAATCAATCTTGATCTTCTCCAAGATTGAAACACAACTGCTAGCTTGTAATTGTTGAGTGTCCATATATATATATATATATATAATCACTTAAATCTGATACCACTTGACCAATATATATGATTTGCATCAAACAGGGACTAAACGAATGCGGCATATTTAGCATCTTCCTTCATGGGAGCAAGATTCCAGATTGGTTCAGCTACATAAGCATAGGTAACTCGGTGTTGTCGATTGTTGTACCTTCAAATCCTAACGTCAAGATTCGAGGCTTAAATGTATGCGTTTTATATGCACGACGCCCTGATCATAAGGGTGGTGAACGTGTTGCCAGTGAACACTTTGTTAAGGTGACACTACTACAAAAAAGCAAAAAGACGACGGTAAATCACCGTCGTGTATTCAGTTTTTCAGCGGTCGTGGAATCCACCGTCATCTTTTCCCTAATAAACCACGACTCTAAATCACCGTCGTTGTTAAAATATACAACGTCATCAACAAATAAAAAACGACGTCTTTGTACTGCAAAAAGATCTAAAAAAGCAGTCGGGGATGAGAATAGACGACCAACTCTCTAAACAAACCGTCGTAAAAAAGGAAAAATATGACACATATTTAATCCTACTACGTCGCCTATATACAAACAGCCGTAGTAAAATAAATTTTCCACTTCGATTTTTCTATAAAAGATGACGTGGAAATAGTTGTCAGTGTCATTATTTACGACGTATGTATTTATATAATAGACGTTGAAAAAACAAACAACGTCGGTTACTAATATATGAGAGTCGTATTACAAAATTTGTACGTCCTATTTTCAGAAACAAACAACGACGATAAATATTAGGCGTTGTTAAATAAAACAACGTCGAAAAAAAATAAAAACAGACGTGTTTAGTCTGCATAAGTTTTAAAAAATAGTCGAGGATGAGAATAGACGACCAACACAAACAAATCACCGTCGTTAAAAAGGAAAAATATGACAAATATTAGAAGAACAAGGCCGCAAGATAGACATACAACGTCGATAACTAAAACACTACGCCGTTAAATATAATTTTCACGACAAGAAAAAATATGACATCTTTAAATACATGAGAAGACGACGTTATTGAAAACTACTACGTCGTTTATTTACAAACGACCGTCGTGAAATAAGTTTTCCACTTCGATTTTTCTAAAAATGATGGCGTGGATATAGGTGTCAGTGTCATTATTTACGACGTATGTATTTATGTAGTTGACGTTGAAATGCGAAACAACGTCTGTGGAATTTATATAGTCGACGTTGTATTTATATGTATTCATTACTCACGACGTACTTATTAATGTAGACGGCGTTGAACTTCTAAACAACGTCATTATTTACGACGCGTTTATTAAACCACGTCGGTTCCAAATTAATGTTCAGATAATTTATCTCATTTTTAGACGTCGGTATTATGTTATTGGAGTCGTGTTATTTTGGATTACATGGCGGTTCTTAATCCGTCCCCGGCGTGATATCCTGGATAATTGCTTCACAATAGCGTCGTGGTTCTTCATTGTTACGTTGCTTTAAGACGTCGGTAAATATGCTGAATAAATGGTTAACCATAGCGTCGTGTTTTATTTGAACAGACGTTGTTTTTTATGCAGAATATAATGATGTAATCTGGATCCAGTATTTTTTGCACTGATTGTTTTGTGGCCAAAACCTGTATAATGAAAGTGAAGAAATCAAATTACAATATATTATAAAATGAATGTCATACACTGCCAATTACATAAGCATCATTCAATCCATATATCTTCACACCCATCTCGAATATTTTGACCACCTAACTCACCCACCAGTTCATCAAATGTGTCAACATTTGGCATCCCTCTAGTAAATGGCTCACACTCAATTATCACATCACCTAAGACTTCATCACCAATAACATCATTATATTCTCTATTAGGCATTGATAAAACTACCGACCAACCACGATGCATCGGGTCGTCAACAAAAAAATATTTGTTTGACTTGAGAAGCCAAAACAAATTGGTCATTCCTATGTCCAATTTTACTCAAATCTACAAGGGTAAATCCAAGTTAGTCGACTACAAGACCAGAACTATCTATCCAATCACACCTAAAGACTGGGATTGTAAACTTTTGGTAGTCAAGGTCCCAAATTTCTTGAATGACACCATAGAAACCCATATTTGAGAGAATTGGGTTTTTATCCTTGGCACTAACAACTTGCATGGTTTGTGCAAGTAAATAAACTCCACTATTTTGAGTTGTCCGCACATCATCTTGTGCCTTGATATTGAATTTAATACCTTTAATAAGATAGCTCCTATATAATGGCACTGCCATGTTTGGACCAACTGCTAGCCACCTTAAATTTTCTGATACGCCATGATTGTCTTCCTCAAGTTCACTTTGAACCTGCAAATTAATCAAATCTTAATTCAATCTAACATAGAAATAAGAAGAAAATTAAAAGAGAAATATGTTATTCAACAACATATACCTTGAAGCGTAGCCATTGAATGAAAGTGCTATTATGCTTATCCTGCATCCACTTTGTTCTCTTTCTATGCCTAAAAACGCGTCGTGTCTCAGTTTATTTTCAAGAACCCAAAACCCATTAAGAACACAACATATATATGAAACCAAGCAAGAAACCAACATATACATGAAACCAAGCAAGAAACCAACATATACATGAAACCAAGCATGAAAACAATAAATCCATTCCCAATTTAACATAACATAGGGTGATTAAAAGATCCGACAAAATTAAATCCATTCCCAATTCAACATAACAGATAATGTAATCCATGAACCCATTAAACAGAAAATCCATGAACCCATTAAACAGAAAATCCATGAACCCATACCTATAAGCACATTATTAACTGATCGCAAAGCATTCAACCTAATATCATTCAATGAATTTACAAGGGGAAGTTAGGGTTTGTACTTACAGGTTGGACGAGCTCACAGATTCGACGGAGCCTGGAGAGTGCAACTTTTAATTATAGCAGAAGTGAGAGAGCGAAATGTTATGTCGCGCGAAATCTGAAAATTTTAGTTTTCAGGGTTCGAAGTATAAGAATAAGAGCCAAATCTAAAAAATTTAGGTCGCGCGCAAATTTTTAGAGAGCGGCGTTTTAAAACGTCGCAAGAAAAACCAAGGCGAAAGTTCTACAAGGACCGACGTAATTTTAATATTCCACGACGGAAACTTCATTTTTCGGATTAAGAACGAAAGGCCGTTCATTTTGAAGCTTCATTTTTCGGATTAATTTTAAATTTATTTTGAATATTTTTATATAACGACGACTGAAAAACCATGTCGGGGTTAAGAAATTAAAGGCGTTGTAAATTATATAAACCGACTTACATATTAAAATGACGTCGTTTAAAGCCTAAACCATGTCGTATATTTTACTTTACGACGTAAAATATGTATTCCACGACCCAACCACCGTCGTTAAAAATTAATAACCTAAACCCATAAAACTAAATTATACAATTTAAAAAATTCAGTTTATAAAAGGTTTTATGGTTTTACAGCCTAACATATAACCTAGACTACCCAAAAATTATACTTTAAAAATAAACCCCAATAAATAGAAACCCTAATCTCTAAACCCTAGACTCTAAACCCTAAACAATAAAACTCGAAGAGATTTTATGACTCATCAAAAGAATTTTGTTTTGGAAGGACTTTTTTAAACTTTTGTTATTCAAAATGAATTTTTTCAAGGTTTAGGGGGAAAATATATCAATGATTTCATAGGAGTTGACCTTGCCTTTTTCTGATTTATTTTAAATTTATTTTGAATATTTTGATATAAAAATAATAAAATATTCTTATCACAACAACAAACCACGTCGGTGTTAATAAATTGTAGGCGTTGTAAATTATAATAGACGACTAACATATTAAAATTACGTCGTTTAAAGTAGAAACCATGTCGGATATTTTACTGAACGACGTAAAATATTTATTCCACGACCCAAACACCGTCGTTAAACATTAATATCCTAAACCCTTAAAACTAAATTATACAATTTAAAAAATTAAGTTTATAAAAGGTTTTATGGTTTTAAAGTCTAACATATACCCTAGACTACCAAAAAATTATACTTTAAAAATAAACCCCAATAAATAACAACCCTAATCTCTAAACCCTAGACCCTAAACCCTAAACCATAAAACTAGAAGTGTTTTTATGACTCATCAAAACAATTTGGTTTTGGATGGTCATTTTAAATTTTTGTTATTCATAATGAATTTTTTCAAGGTTTATGTGGAAGAAAATATATCAATGACTTCATAGGAGTTGACTTTTCATTTTTTTGATTTATTTTAAATTTATTTTGAATATTTTGATATAAAAATAATAAAATATTCTTATCACAACAACAAACCACGTCGGTTTTAATAAATTGTAGACGTTGTAAATTGTAATAGACTACTAAGTTGTTAAAATGACGTCGTTAAAATGAGAAACCATGGCGGCTATATAAATATACGACGTAAAATATATATTCCACGACTT